>NW_020328285.1:0-19416 GCF_001858045.2 Oreochromis niloticus | reverse complement strand
CACACACATGGGTGGATGACTGAATCGTGACTCAAGAGTTGACAGTTCGTCTTATAATTGAAGGTTGCCGGTTCGAGCCCCGGCTCCGACAGTTTCAGTCGTTGTGTCCTTGGGCAAGACACTTCACTGTTGCCTACTGGTGGTGGTCAGAGGGCCCGTGGTGCCATGTCTGGCAGCCTCGCCTCTGTCAGTGCGCCCCAGGGCGGCTGTGGCTACAATGTAGCTTGCCATCACCAGTGTGTGAATTTAAATCTAGTTATGCTAAATATTGGCTGTGCTCTAAACCAAATCTGGCTGAGAATACATGAAATGTGCAAACTGCAGCTACACTACAGGATCAGATTGTGGCTCCATAGACAATGCTTCTTTAATCAGTTTATTGATTAAAGTTTATTTTTCCCCCTATATTAACAGCATGAAAAAGAGCATATAGACATGGCTGAACAGGTTGCATAATTGGCACTGAATATCAACATCCACCTTTACCCAGCTGCCCAATGACTCTCGGCCAGTAACCTTTAATTGCTTACCCAGTCTACACAGTCTCTTTTCCAGGGTCCAGGACATTTCACCAAAGTATTGCCCCCCACAGCTGTAGCAGCCACTGCAGCCCCTTAAATATCCTAATATCTCTGCCATTACAATATACAATGTGAGAAATCAAACGTAAAGCTGAAGTGAACAGTACAGCAGCGAAATGTCAAAGACCCTGGTGAAGACATGAATAAACACAAGACACTAATAATATCAATGCTAGCTTGCCAGTTAGTTTCTCTGAAACCCAGACCAAATCCAGTGTCAAAGATCTTGTAATAATACATTTGGTGAGGAAAAAGTACACATGTTATCATGTGGCATCTATTGTTTCATAGATGCCACATGTTTCATTTAAAATCCACTGTGGTGCTGTCATTATTAAATTTACTAAAAGAAACAATGCTAACCTTCACAGTCTTGAAAGTGTGTGAGGGATCTTCCTTTAGAAAATGAGGTCCTCTGTCCTCTTCCTTTGTGTAGGGCTCTGGTCAAAGAAGTCAAAAAGAAAACAAAAACACTTTTTAAACAGTGTTTATGAAGCATGTAGACAGCTCCAAATTCACAGCTTTTTGATACATAATTCCATCAATATATGATTATCATTGGAGATTTTGAATCAGGCTTATCAGGACATTCAAGTAGAATATGATATCCAACCTACCACCAATATACATAGATTCTGTAAAAGTTACCACACTAAATGTCCAGTTGTGAAATATGATGACAGACTTTACTTATCAGCTTTCTTTCAATGAGTTCATCAGTTGAACTGGATAACCTAAAACTTAAACAAAGGAGGAACATTTCGCAGTTGAACACTTACATCATCTCCGAAGCATTTATGAGCCTAGTTAGCCCTCCTATGCCGCTCTTGATTTTGTACAGCTCCACGAACCTCTCCATAATGGTCAAGCACAGCAAAAAGGAACCCTTTCAGGTCAACAGATGTAAGACGGGCAAATTCTGCTTCAACCTGAGCAATAGAAGAAGAGGGGTGGAGAGTACAGGCAGAATAAAAAAAAAGATTCTTTGAGACCCAAATTTAAGCAAACAGTCATCTGAGGCCCATTAGAGAAAACACAAACACACAAAAGCAAACAAACAAAAAGATGCACTTTACCTGCCGTTCAGCAAACAAGGAAGTTCAGAGAACAATAAGCTCTGTCTTGAAATCTTTTAAAGTAGAATGATTGTGAAAATGACTTATGTGATGTAAAACTTTAGTAAACGTGCGATTAAAAGAACACTGAGTAAAAGGACAAGTAACAATTTCCTTATTCCTCAGATGTTTACCTTGATGAGCAATACTGTTTTAGTCCAACTGCCTCATTAAAGTTACACAACAGGCTTTTTACATTAAAGCCAGCAAGTCCATTACATACTCCCTTTTTAGATCTGAAATACTGTGCACATTCTGTGTATATGTAGTGGACAGCAATTTACCCAAAAGAGTGCAAAGTTTGCAAGTCCACCTCATTTAAATGACAAAGACAGATGTGATCATCTAGACCTGTGAAAATAAATTAATGACAAACTTGCAGTTATGGATGTTATTACAACCACAAGAACCTAAACAGTCTGCTCCATTGCTTTTGTTAATGAATCATTGTTGGTAACAGGTCTGAATATTTAGTTTATGCCACCTGCATGTGATCATCAATAGTGCCATATTACTTCTTAAGAAGTACCCTGACACTACAATCTTTATATCATTTGTTCTACAGAGCTATTAAGTTACAATATAATCTGTGGTGTTTCCAGTATGACAAAATGCACAAATTGTAACTTACCATTTGACTCCACTGACAAAAATAAATCCCCAGCATCAAGTTTGGCTTCACAGACCTAAAATAAGTAAAATAAAAATATATGTTATAATTATATTGTTTTCGCCATTTATTCATGTTTGCTAATTTTCTGACATATAAACAATGTTAGTTTTGTTACAATACAGAGAATGCAGTTTAATTAAAAGGTAAATTATGAAAAAAAAAAAAAACTTCTGCAGTATACCATGCCAAAAATCAGTGTCTCTGATGCCAATTATTTTATCACTACAGCTCTTTTAGTATGGAAACTCACACAAACTAGTCATACTGATCACAAGAGTTCAAAAATAAGTCAAAATAGTGAGCTGTTGTTAAGCATAAAGCATTTCAGGGTAACAAATAACTGCACAATAGAATTAAAGCAAAAACTAAACACACTGGAGGACTATCTGATAAAAACTAATATAATGCTGGTTTGTAGACCATATTTTGTCTCAGTCCTCAGTGCACTCTTGCAGCTTAGCATGCAGCAGTTCATAACAACTTAAGTGATTACATAGGGGTAAACAGATGACAACAAGCATCGAGTCCTGCCAAAAAGTTCTTTTTGAACCCAGTCAGTTATTGGAAATATTGCCAAAATGAACTTCCACCAAAATACAACAGCCTGTGAACTTGAAAGAAATTTACAAGTACAGAGACAATATGAAATAAGCTTTATTAATTAGCTGAGTTAGCTTGCTAATATCGCAACAGTGGTTGAGTGCACAACCTTAAAGCTAGCGGCACAATACTTGTGATTTGGTCAGTGCCACATTAAACCCATAAAAAAGGCCATATGTCAGTTTATTAGTCAAGTTTGGTCATGACATACAAGCTGGACCTTGTCGCTAAAGTTACATTAGCTAAAGCAAACATTTCGGTAAAAGAGAAAAACACACATCATGCCATAGATTCAAAACATGTTCCAACTTTTGTAGCTCTCTTTCCTTATAGTTATAACCAATGTTACTCACCTTGAAAGCATATTCCAAAGAAGACGATTAGAAAACGTCCAAGTAAAGTGAGCATGTCGTTAACCGCCAATTCCCCATGATGCACCTCGGTAGCAGTCACGTGAGGCAGTTTTGAATCCTGCTGTGCTCAACTTACCCACATTGTCAAGTTCACATAAGTTGCTGATTTAGCTGGACATGAGTTTTCAAGTTAGCTTTTTTTGGTGTAATTGGGACGTTTTTAACTTGTAATTCTATGTTATAACAACAACTTCAGTCATCTATCGTCAAACTGATATAGAATAATATGTTGAAATAACAAACATCTAGAATTACATTTTACAGTGTAGTGACAATTTGGATTATCCAATTAACCTATCCCACAAGCTGCATGTCTTCGATGGTGGGAGGAAGCCGGAGTACCCGGAGGGAACCCACGCAAACACGGGAGAACATGCAAACTCCCACAGAAAGACCCCGGCCTGATGGTGGAATTGAACTCAGGACTTTCTTGCTGTGCGGCAACAGTGCTAACCACCGTGCCACTGTGCTGCCTGACAACACTTAAAAGCAAAGTTCAAATGACAGCTCAAAAGGACCTGTTTACATTCGCGTACCAACTACAACCCTGTTTATTCATGTTTATTCTTGTTTTTTAAATCCTTGCCATTGTGATTTGAATTTTGATCTTGTCAATTTCGTCAAACATTTCATAAAAGTGTTATGAAGAGTTGTTCCATGTAGTATGACGGAAAACATTCAGACCGTATTATAGACTAGAGATGGCGCGATACCACTTTTTTATGTCCGATACCGATATCATAAATCTGAATATCTGCCGATACCGATATGAATCCGATATTGTGTTTTTTAATCAATAAAACTGTTTTTTTTAAATATCTTGCTGCATTTTGTATAAGTTCATACTCAAGTTTAAATAAACAACAACACTAAAGCTATTCTGTTATACCTGTGTGTAAAAAAATACACTGCACCCAAAATATTTCATAGTTCAACAACACTGATCAATCTAATAAACCTTACCTAACTTAAAACCTAATTTAAACCTGCTCCACTCCCTATTCTGGTATTTTAAGAGTACTTAGCAGAAATATTAAGCAACCTAACTAATAGGGTTGCAAACTCCCAGCAAAAAAAAAAAAAAAATAGGGAACCACCCACCCTCCACCTCATGATGCTTAATCGATGTAATCAACTTTAATTTGATGCAGGGTGAAAAAAAAATGCACAGAAACAAATTATTTTCAAGATAATTAAATAGATTCAACATCTTTCTTCTACAGAATTGCAGAATTCACAGACGGTACCTTCCCAAAGGAAAAAGTACTATAGCTTACTAGGGTATATAGACTTAACAGTTACTATATACAGTAATGGACTTCTATACATTTTACATCAGATTAAAACTTTGAGTGTAAGATTCAGATAATTATTTATTAAAAGCTACATATTTCAAATGAGAATAAGAAAGAAAAGTATTTTATGCCCCCTGGCTGCACTTTGCTAGATCCGCCCCTGCACAGTTACCAGCCGTCAGCTACGTAGAAAGGATCCTGGTGTAGAAAGTAATATTAAATAAATTCTAACAGCTTATCAAGCTTAACGTGCTGCTGTTGTTCAGCCGCTGGTTTCCTCTTTCTGGCGCGAAGTGGGCCAAAAACAAAGAAGAGAGATGGACTCGCAACAGAAAAGCCGATCAGCTGATCGTTAAGCAGTTTCACGATTGAAGTAGCGGCAGGAAGGGGAGGGAGAGAGAGAGGCAGTCGCTCCATATATCGGTTGTTAAGCTTAACATGGGAACGCTTTACAAACATTCAGAGATGAACTTACACACTTGCTTTACTTCTCTCTGGGATAACTTCCTCGGAGATGAAATGCTGGTTTGGTAGCAAGGCTACAAATACACACAGCCGCTGTATCACATGAGGCATACTGCTGCAACCTGCTACGGTTATGAGCCGAGTTACTCCATGTTGCAAGTTTTGTGAGATGCTTTTTTTGATATTTAATGGATCGGATTACATTTTTTATTTTTCGCCGATATCCGATCCAGTAATTTAGGTCAGTATCGGACCGATACCGATACGTAATATCGGATCGGTCCATCTCTATTATAGACCAATAAACTAAATAAACGGACTGTTTTTTGTTAGCACTCTCTGACTTTGTGAGGCAGTACAGGTATTCTTACCACTGCGGCTGAGTCCTGGTCCCTCTGCCTTGAGAAGGATCCACTTTGACCCTGAAGGATGTCATTGGAATAGCCTAAACGCAAACAGCCTTTGTCCTGATGGCAGAGGACAAAGGCTGTGTTAGCATGTTACCTTTGCAGGTAATGCTCTACAGTCATTTTTAGCCTCAAACAGCAGGTGGGTTAAATAAGTTTCCCTGTAATATCGGTTGTTTGGAATATTTCTTTGACATGAGCATATGTTTGCGCTCTTTACTCTCACACACACAGTTTTATGGAGCTTTACCTTGACCAGACTCTGAGCAGTCAACAGTGAAGTATGTTGGCTGGAAGGCTTGGAGGCCCGTATTTGCCACTCCAGGGTCAGAGACCTTCACCTTGTTTGGATGACAGCCTGCTCCGATATTCATCTGTGGGCACAAACACCAAAACTCAAGAGACTTTTCAGTGAGAAGAAAAGGCAAACCCTGCATGCAAGAGTGAAAGTGAGTGCATACTCACCCTGAATGGACTCTCAGTCTCCCCAGGAGACCATCACAGTCTGCTTCACAGGCTTACGTGGGTGTAGGTGCAGGTGTATGTGCTGTTGCCATTATCCTTAACCTGGACATCCACAGAATTGACTTCACCATCCTGTGCAGAAGACAAGGGATTAGTTCAATCAGATTTAACACACCGTAGTTTCGGACCATAAGGCGCACTGTTGATGAACAGGTCTGGTTTTATACATGAGGCGTACTGGATTATAAAACGCATTAAGCGAAACAAAACAGTCAGATAAGTCAAACTTTACTCGACTCTTTCTTCTAGCTTCCTCTACTTCCGTACCATTGATTCATTAATGTTGAAATCTCTCGCAGCTGCTCTATTCTCATGTTCTACTGCGTGACTGACAGCCTGAGTTTGAAATCCGCTTCGTAAGCAGTCTCTTAACAGGTGCCATTTTGGGGTCCTTATCAACACACAATACAGTAATATTATGTGAAGCGCAGCGCGTATCACTCCGCGAGGCTGCTGACTACGTAACCATGATGCTCCGACAATCCATCAAGCGGTGCGACTTCGTAGCTTACCAAAGTCGTACTAAAACATTTTTTGACAGATTTTTTGAGCGCCGTGTATTACATAAAATCCGGTTCAAGGTCAGTAAGCACAACCAGAATTCATACATAAGGCGCACAATTAAAGGATTTTAAGTGCGACTCATACTCTGAAAAATACGGTACATGCAATATATTTAACATATTTGTGGTCATATACAAAGCCAGATATACCTGGGCTATAATTTTCAGAGGAGCTTTTCCTCCTTGCTTGGCATCAACTGTGAATTCAGTGGGTTTCCAACAGCCAGACCACTGCTCTGAAGGCCTGGACCGTACGCCTTAACCTAGAGAAAACAATTTTAAACAAACAATTAAAAAGGAACAAGTCAAAGATCTACTACAGCCAAAGAGATCATTTACAGACTTAGCGCTGTGAAAAATATTTGCCTCCTTTCTGATTTCGTATCTTATTCCATATTTGTCACACTTACACGTTCAGATCAATACATTTATAATATTAGACAAGAATGTGTAATATTAAACGGCAGTTTTCAAGGGAAAAGCTATCCAAACATACTTGGTCCTATATGAAAAAGTAATTGCACCTAAAACCCGATACCTTGTGTGTCACCTCTGACACCAAGAACTGCAGCAAGCGTTTGGTGCTAGAGGTCACATTTTGAGTTTGTAAAGATATTTAAGGTAGACACACGTAGTTAGCGGCAGGTGTGTTGTTGATCGAGAGGGCTTAGCCTCTACAGGAGAGCTTTCAGCCATGAAAAGTGTGTCCATCACAAGCCCACCACCATGATCTCAGGTCTTGAGGCAACAATCATGAAAACTAATCTTAACTGAGAGTGTTGGATGTCCTCATTGTTGCAGAGCACATGGACAGCATACTCACCTGGTTCTGTGGGCCAGCAGCACATGTCACACCATCCATCACCCTTGTCATCACATTCAATCTTGGTCTGAGAGAAACCTGAAGAGAAATAGAGCAACTTCAGAGAAGAAACTGAAGCTGATCAGCACATGCTTCCGATCGCTCGTATTTAAACTGCTATAATAACTTGTTGGTCTATAATATGTGAAAACATATATCAAATGTATCCTTCATGGATGAAATCAAGTCATCTTGAGCCACAAACAACATTCCTATAACAAGGTCGAAGCTGCAATGAGTTTTTGGTAGTGACTTTTATATATGCTTTATTTATCTAGTTCCAACAATGGGTTGACGTTAAAAAAAAGTGTTTGTTAGTTTTTTAAAAAGCGTAATCTGTGCAAGAGGACAGCAGATGTTGCAAGAAATCTAAGAATAGTTGTTTAAAGTTATTTGAAGTGGACAAAGAGGATAAGGCGTTTGTAAACCCTGTTGAGGGAAGTCTATCTAGCAAGATATGTAAAGATATTGGAGATTAAAAAACCCCATAGGGAAACATAGGAAATAATTATTTGTCAGGCAATGACTTGTTGGCAGAAGAAGAGTGGTCCTTGGTAGCCATGACAAGAAGGAGGTCCCATAAATCAGGCTGGGCTGTTTGTTGCTGGCAGGTAAAAGAAAAAACAGAGAAAAATCAAAATCAGGGGAAGTCCAGGCTGAACAAGGTTCATCCCTCGGAATTTTCACTCCAAGATCCCCTGCCTGGACCTCCCCCTAGCAGATAAACATAGAGAGGCAGGTGAGCCGAGGGCTCGAACCTGAGCCTCTATGTTATGAACCTGCTAGCCCCACCACATAGCAGAACGTGGAATATCCTTGTATTTAAAGAGCGCAAGGTGCACATCGGGCACCCAGCCTTTCGCAGGAGACCACACATTTTTACACTCAAATACTCACATTTCACACACTCACACCTGCTTTTTTTCCCTGCCCACCTTTTTCTCCACTTATTTATCAACAACCACTCCTTTTTCATCTCTGCTACCTTGCCTTTATTACATCCTCTTAGCTAGCATCAGTGACCGGAGAGCAACAACAGCAACCCAGTGCTTTTCTCATCATTTCTTTAGTCACGGTCAATTCATTGGCCTCTACGGATTAGCTAAACCAACTTTACAAAACAAGTTTCCCCGAAGAGCCCAGTTGTCATCTTAGCTGCCTAGATTTGAGGACCTAGCTAAGGACGGTAGTTACGGACACAAACACATGTAACTTACCGAAAAAAAGCCTGGGGTCCCTCTGTCACTGTGCTTATTAGGTGGTAATAATTTGATGTAAAAGTGTCGGAGACAGTGTGAAAAAATGAAGGCAGAGTTGGTAGCCTGAAGAGAGAAAGTTGCGGAAGGTGGAGTAATAAGCAGCAAATAGTTGAGGAATGAAGAGCTGACAAGCATGGGTATTTGCGGTAATAAAAGGTAATAAGAGAGCAGGCGGAGGAGTTGGCAAGAGCAGGAAAAGGGAGAAGCGACTTGGCTTCTCCCCGCCCCCAAGCAATGGTCGTGGCAGCGAGTCCGTGAGGGATTCGAACTCGGGCGCTCAGATTCAAAGCGCCACTTCTTACGTCTTACGCCAAACGACCAGCCGGCGAAAGTAGGAAAAAAAGGACATTTATCTTTTGTTCGGCAATACTTGTTTTTTTGTCTGCAAAACATGTATGGTGCTCGGTAAAGATGACACGCCGACTCACTTCTTCTGTTTTTGGGTTTTTTTTGGTTTGACAAAGTTTGTTTTCATATTAAACCAATGTCAGTGACGTCATTCTATGCCACTACCACAGGTAAGGAAAAGCCTGAATCCGTAGATCTTTTTCTTTTCTTTTTGTTGTCTAAAACACAAAAATCGCCAAACAGTCAGCTCACAAAGTTGCAGCTTGGTGGCAATTTGGCAGAACAGCCAATGACTTAAAGCATTTAGGTGCATATATCTTGCCACAAGACATGTGTGCTAAGCTAGGTTGTGCACGATAGCATATGCTAGTTCCGGTGAGGAAAATCCTGTGTGGAGCTTTGTTTCCGGTGTCCTATTCGCGCCCTGTTTAATGTCCAAAAGAAGTTAACCAAATGAATGAATTAAGCGTCGATTTACATTTCTATAGATGTCTTGGTCATTTACCCAATATATCTGTAAATGATGTTCACGGACTTGTCGATATTTTGCCCCCACGCCTCAGAGCAAAGGAGAAAAGGATTCAAATGTTATATTTCTCAGCTGTCCCTCGTTTATTGCGGTGTTATGTTCTAAAAATAACCAGCGATGGGTGAAATCAAGTAGCCAATTTTATTTTTTTGATGCGTGGACATCGTGGACATCCAGTACTGCACTTTTTAATTTAGAAGGTAAGTCACAACATTCCCTTCATACATACTAATGTATAGAAACCCTCACCAGCAATCGTTCATTTTTTGTGTGGCTTTTTTCACGGTTTGTTAACATGCTGTGTAGGTGTGGACACAACGGGAAACATCTGTGACTGTTGTTCACCTGTAGTTTGAATGCTGAACATTTGCCTGTTTAAAGAATAAGACCAGTCACTATACAGAGATGTGCTTCTGAATGTGGACGATGTGTCTTATGCTGCAGTGATGCAGTTCTGCTTGTGTTGAGTGATGCAAACAACCAATTGATCTAAACTCTTTAAACGTCAATCACGTGGTTACCGGCTACCGGCGAAAATGATCGGTATGGTAAACCAATTTCTGTTTTAGAGCATTTGTGCCGCTGTGTGTTTTTGTGGTCTTCTTTGCGGCTAATTTAGTGAATTTTGGTCTGATCGTGGTGAAACTTGGTGTGTGGAGTCAGTGATAGCTCTGGGAGCTAACCAGCCTATCTTTAACCGGTTACTTATATGAAGTCTGAATAATTTCTGGTTCGGTTTTGTTTGTTTAGCGGACTTCTGCGCATTTACGTAACTGCTCGTTTAATCGCGGCTTATTTCGGTGTGTTTGGTGGTTGTAGAAATGGTTTATATGACATTTTAGCTGAGATTATGAGGTTTCTGTGGATACCACACATGTCTGGACTTATATTTCTCAACCCGCGTTATAACCGATTAAACATGATCTCCTCCTTTTTGCCCCCCGGTACCAGAGACGTGGGGCTTAAGTGGTTAAACATCAAAATCTATCATTAGATTTTTTTGTGACACAACAGTGGTGAGTGTTCCCACCTTCTGCTCTTTGGAACTTAACGCAATCTTTCCATTTTCAAGTTTTGGACATGATTTTGGAGTATATCTTCGCAGTAGCGATTTACCGCAAAGTAAAGCTACCGGAAATGTGCAACCCCACATCCGGCCTCAAACCAGGAAGTTAGCATTTTCTCGTGCACATAGTCAAGTTCAAGCTCCTCACATATCATCATCCAGGGTACAGTCATATGCTGATGAGAGATCCCATGCAGGCAACATTAAGGCAGTGTAACAAGTTAAATATGCACTAATTTTAAGGTATTTCCTAATATCTAACATAAAAAAAGGCAGTTTACATTGTAAACTGAGAAAAAAAGGCAGTTTACAAAATCCTAAAACATAAAAATAGATTTAAAATAATGATAAATGTTTGCCTGCAACTGACACAGCCAACACAAATGTCATTGAAAAAAACCAAACCCTGTGATAACATGTTTTTGTTTTTCTAGAATAGAAGAAGCACATTTTAAAAAGCCAGTAGGAATAAATCTTTGTTGTTACTGCATGATTAGAATGAAGTAACAACAAGTCTGGCTGGAATCAGAAGTGGTAATCTGTGTACTGTGCTAGTGATCTGCATAATTCACCTTAGATGGTCATCTGTTTGGATGGCTGAAGTGGGTTAACGACACAGCTAATTTCATCAGGCTGCTACTGAAACATCTAAAATGATCTGCATCCACGATCCACCAGCTCAACAGCAACATCTGTCAGCTGTGCATCCAACGGAGGCCTTGGCCTGCTGTGCTCAGGCGCTGGGCCGCGATTTCCGTCCCTTGTTGACGACCTGGCTGTATCCTGTGCTGGAGAAAGCTGGTGAGGAGACGCTGCTGGTCAGCCAGGCGGCGCTGAGCTCCATATGGAACATCAATAAGGTCTGTGGATACGCTTCCCTCAAGGAACTGATCAATGAGAACTCTGACTACCTGCTTAATGACATATCACTCAACCTTCAGAGGCTCAGCCTGCATTTACAGGTAGTTATGATGTGTTTTTTGTTTTTACCCAAAATGGACACAGAAATAACTGCTGGAGGGTTTACCCGATTTCCTCCTTGGTCTGCTTAAGCCTGTGCTGCCCTGAGCTTGTACTGTATTTCATTATAATCCTGTCTTGTTGGCCAGGCTCCACCGGTGTTGACAGTTCTGTTGACTCACTCTGACTGCAGCCTGCTGGTCGGGGACATGGTTCAGGATCTGGATCTCAGCTACGAGCGCACAGCTGCTCTTTTCTGCTCCGCGCTGCACGCGCTCATGAAGGCACTGGGTAAGATTTCAACAGTGATGTCAGCTTGAGTCTCACGTATACTGGGAGTCAAAGAGGACAAGGAAGAAAATGTGACTCATTGCATGCTCTGCCACATTTTTTATGTTGCTTAACTTTATGTTTTCTGCAGTGCCTTTCAAAGTTTCTATCAAGGAGTACACTTCAGGATGTATAATTTGCTCGTTATCAAATTATCAGTATCTTTGGAAACATTTAATACATCGTGATGTTTAATTGCTGAGTGGTTTTCTGTTGTAGAATTAATATTCATAATAATATTCATACAGAAGTTTTACAAGCCCGCACAGTAAAAATGTATGAATTAAATGTTACTGATGGGCTCTTTTCAAAAACATCAGCGTCTGTGTCACACTGATTTTGATTAACTGACTTATTTTATTGTAACCAAACCTATGCTCATATTGTTGTCTTGTTTTTCCTTTAGCGAGGTGGTTTCCTTCCACTTGTAGCAGGACCAGTACGTCTGCCAGCTCCAGGCAAAGCTCCAGTGACCAGGAAGACCTCAGCATTCGCCAGTTCCTGCTGAATTACCGCAAACAGAAAGAACTGGCAGAGAGCATTGGAATAGAGGACGATGACACTGAAGACCGAGGTAATAGGTCTGTCTAAGGGCCAGTGGAATATCAGCTGTAGACTGTAGTGGTGGTTATATTAGATTCAGAGTGTAGAGGAGATGACCCTTTTATGACCAGCAGGAAGGCACACACACACACGCAGTGTCTTAGGTTAATGACACACCATATGGGGTTTACAATGGGGGGTTGCTTTTATAAAACTGTTTGTAACAAAGAGTTGAGATTTGCAGAGGGACTGCCGGGCCATGCACATCTCCATTCTCGAAGATGAATAAGTGTAGAGGAGATGGATCATTGTAATTAAGAGTCATAGAAATCTGAACCTCGCTGCTAAACTGGCGGTCTAACTGTACATGTGCTCCATTGCAGAGGTCCCTCCCACTGAGTGTGAGGATGTTGAAGATATTGGTAGTCCTGATGTGAAAGCAGAGCTTCCCTCCCACCTCAGCATCACTAAGGATGCTATGGAGCGCTGCATTCATCTGCTGTCTGATCCCAGCCTCAGGCTCCGACTCAAGGTAGTTTTATGTCGAGTCAACTGTTGGACTAGTAACAAAAATAATCATTCTTGTGAGGGTAGGACCGCCAGCGTTGGTACAATTCATCCTGTCAGAACTGTGTGGATGACTGTTCACTGGTGTAATGCTCATCAAGGAAAAACATTCAGTCTGGTCCAGGAGTGAAACAGAAATAAGTCTGTGCTGAAGTCGTGCCTGCTCAGGAGTTTGGGCTCTCAATGAAGACCTCAATAATTAGTTTCAGCTCACATATAATCAGGATCAAAACAGAGATAATTGTTAGGTGTGTTGTGTGTCTTTGTCTTTAGGTGCTGGATGTGCTGGAGTTGTGCGTTCAGGTGCTGAGTGAAGGGAAAATGAACTGCTGCCTATGGCTCATCGCTGCTGGCCAGCACTCCTGCAGAGACTCACAGCCGATGACCCATTAGCAGTCCTCAGAGCCTTCAGGGTAAGTAAAACAAACCTCTCTTTTCAGTACGTGAGTCAAAATTATTCAAGTCGTCTTTAGTTTTAAACTCTTAGTAGTGAAAGAATGAAAGATGGTGCCCAACAACAGGCTTATTTCATTCAGAAATAGTTCTATTATTTTCTTCTTTGGGTTGTAATGTGAAGACTCTTGAAACTAACATTTCTTCTATCAGCACAGAAAAATCACTGTGGATGCCTTCTTAGAGGCTGCTTTTCAAACTGTCTCAGAGAATCACAAAGTAGGACTTTGGGATAAATGAAGCTGATAGTGTTTTGTGATCTTTGGTGCAAGTGTCCGCTGATTCAACTTGTGGGTGTAAATTAGGCTACTCGTCAGCTCCTGTCATCAGCTGGAATATTTTAAATTTGTTATTCATATTTTCATTGATGAGCTGACAAATACAGACACGTTAAGTCTGTAAACACTCATTATTCACTCAAGCTGCTCTGGGAAATTGTTTCATCAGCTTTGGATATATAGGAGTTTTGTAAATACTACAATTCATCCATGAGTACACAACGGAAGGTTTTATTGAATTTGACGGCTTGCTGCTTTTGTCAAAGAACTCATGAAGCTCCTTCCCCACCAGGTGGCAGTCTCGTTAACAATGAAAATCAGCCATCGGCATCATCTCAGGGCATCTCTGTTTTATTATAAAAACCTTAAAACTGTGAAACAGTTCGACATCCTAAACACGTGACGGTGATGTTGTTACTAAAACGCCTCTTCACTGTGGCAGCTCTGTGATTCAACATATTTTAAACATGACTTTGATGATACGGACCACAGCCAGCTGTGCCAGCAGGATGCTGCTCAGGTCCAAACTGCACACACAGCTACGACTGCAAGCAGCTCTGCTTTACCCAACTGAGAAAAAACGTGATTGTTCAATCAGCGAATGCGAAGCCATTAATTGATAAGCTCAGAGAAGTTTTGTTGTTATTTGTTGACTTTTTGTTCAACATACTTCCATTAGCATGTTGAAAATATTCAAGGCCTGCAGGCTTCTGCCATTACATTCCCAATTATGCAATTATGAGCTGCTTGTGTAATTTTGGTCACCTGCGCAGTGTGGAGGTGAACTGAGTGACAGCGTGAACATCACGAATGTCACACCCTCCACTGAGGTTCATCGCTGACAGAGGAAAAGAGTCACAAAGGTGACAGAGCTGTCTGCAGCCTTTCCAGAGCAGCGTTACATCTAACAGTGACAAGGACTGCAGTGTAAAGACAATTGTTTCATTTTGTAAGAAATCAGGTTGTTTGTGAAACTGTCCTTTACATAGCTTACGGCACTTTGTGTACAGCAACTCTCTCATACAGTATAGTGTGCAGATAAACAGGCACGATACACGTTGTGTGTTTGAGATGCTCTTTGTGATTAATCTGTGAAGTGGGTTTCAGTATGTCTGTGGCTTCAGTTCACAGTGGGTGGACAAGGATGGGTTAAAAAGGAGAGTTCTAACTCTCAAAACTGCTGTGAAATCCTCCCTGAACCACCTCAGCACTTTTACTGAGCTCATTAGGAGTTAGCAGAGGTAAAGTCCAGGCTTGGTCTACTTTTATACTCTTTCATCTTTTTCCTACTTCTCTCTTTCCCTCCTCCCTTCTTATCTTTACCCCATATTATTCGGAACCAGGATCATATTTTTAAAGGATTTGTTCTTTTGGATATAAAAGTGTCATTATGTGCACGCACTGGACATAATCAGAAAAGAAGCATTCACAACTGTAACATGTCTGGAGCCAAGCCTGGAGCTGGACATGTAACGTGCCCACTTTCCTCACATCTGCTGCACCACTGCCTGCTGTTTCAGCCCATCCACCACCCCAGCATCCACCTGTATGCTCTGGAGTTTATGAGTAACATATTTGCAGGGAGTGATCCACCCGAAGACCAGGCACCAGCTCAAACTGTATTCTGCTGCTGTGATTAATCCGTGAAATAACTGGCTTGTTGCATTTGATTCTTTTTATTTTTTTACAAGTTGATTTCTGTTGTAATTCTGGATAAAGGTAAAAGTATTACAATTTTATATGAATAAAATATAGTAAAAATGTCCGTGTTTGGTTTCTCAGCTGAGCAGACCTAGATGCTGTTTTGAGCCTGTCTACCCTACCTGAGCTCCAGACAACCCATCAGACTGCAAGAAGCCTGTTTAAGGTAAGTCTTTATATAATTAATATAAGACTTTAGCCCTTTAGCCCAAACTTTAGTAAATCAGTTTGTGGCCTGATTTAATATCACCTCACTCATTTATCCCTTGAGAAAGGAACTTCCAAAATACGCAGATGTAGTTCAGCGGTGGTGGCTAAAACCAGAGGAGCAGTTAACTTAGGTTGCCACACCACAGAGCTAACTAGCAATAGCTAGCAATCCCAACTTGGCAAAAGTGTTCCTAGCCAGGTAAAGGCATAAAAAGTGAGGAATGACTGTGATGATGAGTTATATGTGCATATCATCACAGGTCAGTTGCCTTACAGGTGTGAATAGAAGTGTCTTCAGGACACGTAGGGCCGTGATATCCCAATACTTGTGTACGAATCTGAAAGGGAACTCATTTCACCTTTACACTGCAGCTGATGCAAAATGTGTCACTGTGAGACCTACAGTAATGTAAAGGACAGAGAAGCTGTGAATAAACAAAGTAAATGACTAAAAAAATAGCTCAGAATGCAGTATGCAAGCAGCCTTTAATAACTCACATCATTCTGAATATTGATCTAAGTGTTGGTAGCAACATGCAGCCACAAGTAAAAACAACTGCTTTAAGTATTTTCCTGCTTGAGTGATTTAAAAACAAACCTGAAGGAAAGGCAGTGTTAGTTAATGAGCTTATAGTTAAACTGTTGGTTCGATGTTAAAGCCGCAAAACTGGTTCAGTCTGTCACTTTGATCATAGGAAGGTGTTTCCATACAATAGATATTACATACAAAGCAAAACACAGCTCAGAGCTAATCCTTCCTGTGTTCTTTCCCTTTCCTGCACAGGTGTCGACACTTAATCCAGGTGGGTCCAGACACCTTCTGGTTTACTCTCAATGAGCTGCACTGCCCGTCCCTTACATCCACACCACCCGACCTCCAGCTGAACGCAGGGCAGGCGAGAGACGATTCTCGACAACGTGTTCAAACTGCTCAAGGAGAGTTGGCTCCGTTACTGAGACAGTTAACACCAGTCAGCTAATGAGCTGCTGCTTGATGAAATGACTACCTCACAACGGACGGCTTATTGAACACGACTCCAACAGGTCAATTAGCTGAAAGAAAGTCTGTCAGTTGTGCCAAATAGTTGATCACCTAGCTCTGTGGAATCAAGAGCTACGCTGTCATTTACAAATATTACTTAGTCATCACCTTGATTATCTAACCTCCTAGCTTCTGCTAGCCACAATTAGTACTTACTGTACATTAAGATTAGGTGAAAATGGAGCGCTACTGAGTTATGTTTGATTAAAAAGAAAAACAAAAAGTACCGTATCTGATATTTTTGGCTCTTGCCTTATTTTCCCCAGGAGGGAATCACAGCAGATGAATCCAAACACATTTTTACATCATATGACCTTCTTGATGTAATCCTCTCATTTATCCAGGCTTGGGACCAGCAGTAAGAGTATACTAGCTTTGGAAGCCCTGAGGGTGGCTGTCTCCTCCACCAAGGAGCCGCTAAAAAAATACATGAAAATTGTATAAATATGGTTACAGCTGTTGATTGGGTTTTTCTGAAGTTCAATTCAATTCAGTTTTATTTATATAGCGCCAAATCACAACAACAGTCGCCTCAAGGCGCTTTATATTGTACAGTAGATCGTACAATAATAGATTCAGAGAAAAACCCAACAATCATATGACCCCCTATGAGCAAGCACTTTGGCGACAGTGGGGAAGGAAAAACTCCCTTTTAACAGGGCCTGATTATTTAAGACCTTGTATGTGAGGAGCAGGATTTTGAATTCAATTCTGGATTTAACAGGAAGCCAATGAAGGGAAGCCAAAACAGGAGAAATCTGCTCTCTCTTTCTAGTCCCCGTCAGTACTCTTGCTGCAGCATTTTGGATTAACTGAAGGCTTTTCAGCGAGTTTTTAGGACTTCCTGATAATAAAGAATTACAGTAGTCCAGCCTGGAAGTAATAAATGCATGAACTACTTTTTTAGCATCACTCCGAGACAGGATATTTCTAATTTAGAGATGTTGCGCAACGGAAGAAAGCAGTCTTACATATTTGTTTAATATGTGCGTTGAAGGACATGTCCTGGTCAAAAATGACTCCAAGGTTCCTCACAGCGTTACTGGAGGCCAAGGTAATGCCATCCAGAGTAAGAATCTGCTTAGATACCATATTTCTAAGATTTTCAGGGCCGAGTACAATAACCTCAGTTTGATCTGAATTAAGAAGCAGAAAGTTAGCGGCCATCCAGGTCTTTATGTCTTTAAGACATTCCTGCAGTTTAACTAATTGGTGTGTGTTACCTGGCTTCATGGACAGATAGAGCTGGGTGTCATCTGCATAGCAGTGAAAATGTATGCTATGTCTTCTAATGATGCTGCCTAAGGGAAGCATGTATAATGTAAACAGCATTTGTCCTAGCACCGAACCCTGTGGAACGCCATAATTGACCTTAGTGTGTGAGAGGACTCTCCATTTACATGAACAAATTGGAGTCTATTAGATAGATATGATACAAACCACTGCAGCGCAGTACCTGTAATACCTACAGCGTGCTCTAATCGCGCTAATAGATTATTATGGTCAACAGTATCGAACGCTGCACTGAGGTCTAGCAGACAAGCACAGAGATGAGTCCACTGTCAGAGGCCATAAGAAGATCATTTGTAACCTTCACTAAAGCTGTTTCTGTGCTGTGATGAGCTCTGAAACCTGACTGAAACTCTTCAAATAAGCCATTCCTCTGCAGATGATCTGTTAGCTGTTTGACAACTACTCTTTCAAGGATGTTTGATATGAAGAGGTTGGAGATTGGCCTATAATTAGCTAAGACTGCTGGGTCTAGGGATGGCTTTTTGAGTAAAGGCTTAACTACAGCCACCTTGAAGGCCTGTGGTACATAGCCGATTATTAGAGATAGGTTGATCATATTTAAGATTGAAGCATTAATTAATGGCAGGACTTCTTTGAGCAGTTTGTAGGAATGGGTCTAAAGACACGTTGATGGTTGGAGGAAGTAATTATTGAAGTTAACTCAGAAAGATCAATTGGAGAAAAAGAGTCTAAATGAATATCAATGGTACTGAGAGTAGCTGTAGATAATATTACATCTGTGGGATGATTATGGTAATTTTTTCTCTAATGATTACAATTTTATTTGTGAAGAAGTTCATGAAGTCATTACTAGTTAACGTTAAAGGGATGTTGGCTCAGTAGAGCTGACTTTTTGTCAGCCTGGCTACAGTGCTGAAGAGAAACCTGGGGTTGTTCTTATTTTCTTCAATCAGTGATGAATAGTAAGATGTTCTGGCTTTGCGGAGGGCTTTCTTATAAAGCAACAACTATTTCTCCAGGCTAAATGATCATCTTCGAAATTTGTGACACGCCATTTCCTCTCCAGCTTACGAGTTATCTGCTTTAGGCTACGTGTTGAGAATTATACCACGGAGTCAGGTACTTCTGATTTGAGACCTTAGTTTTCACCGGAGCTACAGTATCCAGAGTCGTACGTAGTGAGGAGGTAAAATTATTAACAAGATGATCGACCTCTGTTGAGTAGCGTTCAGATAGCTGCTCTGCTTATGTTGGTACAGGGCATTGAAGATGATAACAGTGGGTGGATTATATTCTTAAACTTAGTTACAGCACTTTCAGAAAGACATCTACTTTGATAAAGTCTACTCCACTGCTGTGTAATCAATTATTGTAAAT
>NW_020328284.1:0-21320 GCF_001858045.2 Oreochromis niloticus | reverse complement strand
TTTGTAGACCATATTTTGTCTCAGTCCTCAGTGCACTCTTGCAGCTTAGCATGCAGCAGTTCATAACAACTTAAGTGATTACATAGGGTAAACAGATGACAACAAGCATCGGAGTCCTCAAAAAGTTCTTTTTGAACCCAGTCAGTTATGGAAAATATGCCAAAATGAACTTCCACCAAAATACAACAGCCTGTGAACTTGAAAGAAATTACAAGTACAGAGACAATATGAAATAAGCTTTATTAATTAGCTGAGTTAGCTTGCTAATATCGCAACAGTGGTTGAGTGCACAACCTTAAAGCTAGCGGCACAATACTTGTGATTTGGTCAGTGCCACATTAAACCCATAAAAAGGCCATATGTCAGTTTATTAGCTCAAGTTTGGTCATGACATACAGCTGGCCTTGTCGCTAAAGCTACATTAGCTAAAGCAAACATTTCGGTAAAAGAGAAAAACACACATCATGCCATAGATTCAAACATGTTCCAACTTTTGTAGCTCTCTTTCCTTATAGTTATAACCAATGTACTCACCTTGAAAGCATATTCAAGAAGACGATTAGAAAACGTCAAGTAAAGTGAGCATGTCGTTAACCGCCAATTCCCCATGATGCACCTCGGTAGCAGTCACGTGAGGCAGTTTTGAATCCTGCTGTGCTCAACTTACCCAATTGTCAAGTTCACATAAGTTGCTGATTTAGCTGGACATGAGTTTTCAAGTTAGCTTTTTTTGGTGTAATGGGACGTTTTACTTGTAATCTATGTTATCAACACTTCAGTCATCTATCGTCAACTGATATAGAATAATATGTTGAAATCAAACATCTAGAATTACATTTACAGTGTAGTGACAATTTGGATTATCCAATTAACCTATCCCCACAAGCTGCATGTCTTCGGATGGTGGGAGGAGCGTACCCGGAGGGAACCCACGCAAACACGGGGAGAACATGCAAACTCCACACAGAAAGACCGGCCTGATGTGGAATTGAACTCAGGACTTTCTTGCTGTGCGGCAACAGTGCTAACCACCGTGCCACTGTGCTGCCTGACAACACTTAAAAGCAAGTTCAAATGACAGCTCAAAAGGACCTGTTTACATTCGCGTACCAACTACAACCCTGTTTATTCATGTTTATTCTTGTTTTTAAATCCTTGCCATTGTGATTTGAATTTTGATCTTGTCAATTTCGTCAAACATTTTCATAAAAGTGTTATGAAGAGTTGTTCCATGTAGTATGACGGAAAACATTCAGACCGTATTATAGACTAGAGATGCGCGATACCACTTTTTTATGTCCGATACCGATATCATAAATCTGAATATCTGCCGATACCGATATGAATCCGATATTGTGTTTTTTAATCAATAAAACTGTTTTTTTTAAATATCTTGCTGCATTTTGTATAAGTTCATACTCAAGTTTAAATAAACAACAACACTAAAGCTATTCTGTTATACCTGTGTGTAAAAAAATACACTGCACCCAAAATATTTCATAGTTCAACAACACTGATCAATCTAATAAACCTTACCTAACTTAAAACCTAATTTAAACCTGCTCCATCCTCCCTATTCTGGTATTTTAAAGAGTACTTAGCAGAAATATTAAGCAACCTAACTAATAGGGTTGCAAACTCCCAGCAAAAAAAAAAAAAAAATAGGGAACCACCCACCCTCCACCTCATGATGCTTAATCGATGTAATCAACTTTAATTTGATGCAGGGTGAAAAAAAAATGCACAGAAACAAATTATTTTTCAAGAATAATTAAATAGATTCAACATCTTTCTTCTACAGAATTGCAGAATTCACAGACGGTACCTTCCCAAAGGAAAAGTACTATAGCTTACTAGGGTATATAGACTTAACAGTTACTATATACAGTAATGGACTTCTATACATTTTACATCAGATTAAACTTTGAGTGTAAGATTCAGATAATTATTTATTAAAAGCTACATATTTCAAATGAGAATAAGAAAGAAAGTATTTATGCCCCCTGGCTGCACTTTGCTAGATCCGCCCCTGCACAGTTACCAGCCGTCAGCTACGTAGAAAAGGATCCTGTGTAGAAAGTAATATTAAATAAATTCTACAACAGCTTATCAAGCTTAACGTGCTGCTGTTGTTCACCGCTGGTTTCCTCTTTCTGGCGCGAAGTGGGCCAAAACAAAGAAGAGAGATGGACTCGCAACAGAAAAGCCGATCAGCTGATCTTAAGCAGTTTCACGATTGAAGTAGCGGCAGGAAGGGGAGGGAGAGAGAGGCATCGCTCCATATATCGGTTTTAAGCTTAACATGGAACGCTTTACAAACATTCAGAGATGAACTTACACACTTGCTTTACTTCTCTGGGATAACTTCCTCGGAGATGAAATGCTGGTTTGGTAGCAAGGCTACAAATACACACAGCCGCTGTATCACATGAGCATACTGCTGCAACCTGCTACGGTATGAGCCGAGTTACTCCATGTTGCAAGTTTTGTGAGATGCTTTTTTGATATTTAATGGATCGGATTACATTTTTATTTTTCGCCGATATCCGATCCAGTAATTAGGTCAGTATCGGACCGATACCGATACGTAATATCGGATCGGTCCATCTCTATTATAGACCAATAAACTAAATAAACGGACTGTTTTTGTTAGCACTCTCTGACTTGTGAGCAGTACAGGTATTCTTACACTGCGGCTGAGTCCTGTCCCTCTGCCTTGAGAAGGATCCACTTGACCCTGAAGGATG
This sequence comes from Oreochromis niloticus, assembly GCF_001858045.2. Classification (NCBI taxonomy): domain Eukaryota; kingdom Metazoa; phylum Chordata; class Actinopteri; order Cichliformes; family Cichlidae; genus Oreochromis; species Oreochromis niloticus. Next base: position 18,573 of record NW_020328284.1, on the reverse strand, counting down.
TCATTGAATAGCCTAAACGCAAACAGCCTTGTCCTGATGGCAGAGGACAAAGGCTGTGTTAGCATGTTACCTTTGCAGTAATGCTCTACAGTCATTTTTAGCCTCAAACAGCAGTGGGTTAAATAAGTTTCCCTGTAATATCGTTGTTTGGAATATTTCTTTGACATGAGCATATGTTTGGCTCTTTACTCTCACACACACAGTTTATGGAGCTTTACCTTGACCAGACTCTGAGCAGTCAACAGTGAAGTATGTTGGCTGGAAGGCTTGGAGGCCCGTATTTGCCACTCCAGGGTCAGAGACCTTCACCTTGTTTGGATGACGCCTGCTCCGATATTCATCTGTGGCACAACACCAAAACTCAAGAGACTTTTCAGTGAGAAGAAAAGGCAAACCCTGCATGCAAGAGTGAAAGTGAGTGCATACTCACCCTGAAGGACTCTCAGTCTCCCCAGGAGACCATCACAGTGTGCTTCACAGGCTTACGTGGGTGTAGGTGCAGTGTATGTGCTGTTGCCATTATCCTTAACCTGGACATCCACAGAATTGACTTCACCATCCTGTGCAGAACAAGGGATTAGTTCAATCAGATTTAACACACCGTAGTTTTCGGACCATAAGCGCACTGTTGATGAACAGGTCTGGTTTTATACATGAGGCGTACTGGATTATAAAACGCATTAAGCGAAACAAAACAGTCAGATAAGTCAAACTTTACTCAACTCTTTCTTCTAGCTTCCTCTACTTCCTACCATTGATTCATTAATGTTGAAATCTCTCGCAGCTGCTCTATTCTCATGTTCTACTGCGTGACTGACAGCCTGAGTTTGAAATCCGCTTCGTAAGCATGTCTCTTAACAGGTGCCATTTTGGGTCCTTATCCACACACAATACAGTAATATTATTTGAAGCGCAGCGCGTATCACTCCGCGAGCTGCTGACTACGTAACCATGATGCTCCGACAATCCATCAAGCGTGCGACTTCGTAGCTTACCAAAGTCGTACTAAAACATTTTTTGACAGATTTTGAGCGCCGTGTATTACATAAAATCGTTCAAGGTCAGTAAGCACAACCAGAATTCATACATAAGGCGCACAATTAAAGGATTTTAAGTGCGACTCATACTCTGAAAAATACGGTACATCAATATATTAACATATTGTGGTCATATACAAAGCCAGATATACCTGGCTATAATTTCAGAGGAGCTTTTCCTCCTTGCTTGGCATCAACTGTGAATCAGTGGTTTTCCAACAGCCAGACCACTGCTCTGAAGGCCTGGACCGTACGCCTTAACCTAGAGAAAACAATTTTAAACAAACATTAAAAAAGGAACAAGTCAAAGATCTACTACAGCCAAAGAAGATCATTTACAGACTTACGCTGTGAAAAAATATTTGCCTCCTTTCTGATTCGTATCTTATTCCATATTGTCACACTACACGTTTCAGATCAATACATTTATAATATTAGACAAGAATGTGTAATATAAACGGCAGTTTTCAAGGGAAAAGCTATCCAAACATACTTGGTCCTATATGAAAAAGTAATTGCACCTAAAACCCGATACCTTGTGTCACCTCTGACACCAAGAACTGCAGCAAGCGTTTGGTGCTAGAGGTCACATTTTGAGTTTGTAAGATATTTAAGGTAGACACACGTAGTTAGCGCAGGTGTGTGTTGATCGAGAGGCTTAGCCTCTACAGGAGAGCTTTCAGCCATGAAAAGTGTGTCCATCACAAGCCACCACCATGATCTCAGTCTTGAGGCAACAATCATGAAAACTAATCTTAACTGAGAGTGTTGGATGTCCTCATTGTTGCAGAGCACATGGACAGCATACTCACCTGGTTCTGTGGGCCAGCAGCACATGTCACACCATCCATCACCCTTGTCATCACATTCAATCTTGGTCTGAGAGAAACCTGAAGAGAAATAGAGCAACTTCAGGAAGAAACTGAAGCTGATCAGCACATGCTTCCGATCGCTCGTATTTAAACTGCTATAATAACTTGTTGGTCTATAATATGTGAAAACATATATCAAATGTATCCTTCATGGATGAAATCAAGTCATCTTGAGCCACAAACAACATCCTATAACAAGTCGAAGCTGCAATGAGTTTTGGTAGTGACTTTTATATATGCTTATTTATCTAGTTCCAACAATGGGTTGACGTTAAAAAAAGTGTTTGTTAGTTTTTTAAAAAGCGTAATCTGTGCAAGAGGACAGCAGATGTTGCAAGAAATCTAAGAATAGTTGTTTAAAGTTATTTGAAGTGGACAAAGAGGATAAGGCGTTTGTAAACCCTGTTGAGGGAAGTCTATCTAGCAAGATATGTAAAGATATTGGAGATTAAAAAACCCCATAGGGAAACATAGGAAATAATTATTTGTCAGGCAATGACTTGTTGCAGAAGAAGAGTGGTCCTTGGTAGCCATGACAAGAAGGAGGTCCCATAATCAGGCTGGGCTGTTGTTGCTGGCAGGTAAAAGAAAAAACAGAGAAAAATCAAAATCAGGGGAAGTCCAGGCTGAACAAGGTCATCCCTCGGAATTTTCACTCCAAGACCCCTGCCTGGACCTCCCCCTAGCAGATAAACATAGAGAGGCAGGTGAGCCGAGGGCTCGAACCTGAGCCTCTATGTTATGAACCTGCTAGCCCACCACATAGCAGAACGTGGAATATCCTTGTATTTAAAGAGCGCAAGGTGCACATCGGGCACCCAGCCTTTCGCAGGAGACCACACATTTTACACTCAAATACTCACATTTCACACACTCACACCTGCTTTTTTTCCCTGCCCACCTTTTTCTCCACTTATTTATCAACAACCACTCCTTTTTCATCTCTGCTACCTTGCCTTTATTACATCCTCTTAGCTAGCATCAGTGACCGGAGAGCAACAACAGCAACCCAGTGCTTTTCTCATCATTTCTTTAGTCACGGTCAATTCATTGGCCTCTACGGATTAGCTAAACCAACTTTACAAAACAAGTTTCCCCGAAGAGCCCAGTTGTCATCTTAGCTGCCTAGATTGAGGACCTAGCTAAGGACGGTAGTTACGGACACAAACACATGTAACTTACCGAAAAAAAGCCTGGGGTCCCTCTGTCACTGTGCTTATTAGGTGGTAATAATTTGATGTAAAAGTGTCGGAGACAGTGTGAAAAAATGAAGGCAGAGTTGGTAGCCTGAAGAGAGAAAGTTGCGGAAGGTGGAGTAATAAGCAGCAAATAGTTGAGGAATGAAGAGCTGACAAGCATGGGTATTTTGCGGTAATAAAAGGTAATAAGAGAGCAGGCGGAGGAGTTGGCAAGAGCAGGAAAAGGGAGAAGCGACTTGGCTTCTCCCCGCCCCCCAAGCAATGGTCGTGGCAGCGAGTCCGTGAGGGATTCGAACTCGGGCGCTCAGATTCAAAGCGCCACTTCTTACGTCTTACGCCAAACGACCAGCCGGCGAAAGTAGGAAAAAAAAGGACATTTATCTTTTGTTCGGCAATACTTGTTTTTTGTCTGCAAAACATGTATGGTGCTCGGTAAAGATGACACGCCGACTCACTTCTTCTGTTTTTGGGTTTTTTTTGGTTTGACAAAGTTTGTTTTCATATTAAACCAATGTCAGTGACGTCATTCTATGCCACTACCACAGGTAAGGAAAAGCCTGAATCCGTAGATCTTTTTCTTTCTTTTTGTTGTCTAAAACACAAAAATCGCCAAACAGTCAGCTCACAAAGTTGCAGCTTGGTGGCAATTTGGCAGAACAGCCAATGACTTAAAGCATTTAGGTGCATATATCTTGCCACAAGACATGTGTGCTAAGCTAGGTTGTGCACGATAGCATATGCTAGTTCCGGTGAGGAAAATCCTGTGTGGAGCTTTGTTTCCGGTGTCCTATTCGCGCCCTGTTTAATGTCCAAAAGAAGTTAACCAAATGAATGAATTAAGCGTCGATTACATTTCTATAGATGTCTTGGTCATTTACCCAATATATCTGTAAATGATGTTCACGGACTTGTCGATATTTTGCCCCCACGCCTCAGAGCAAAGGAGAAAAGGGATTCAAATGTTATATTTCTCAGCTGTCCCTCGTTTATTGCGGTGTTATGTTCTAAAAATAACCAGCGATGGGTGAAATCAAGTAGCCAATTTTATTTTTTGATGTGTGGACATCGTGGACATCCAGTACTGCACTTTTTAATTTAGAAGGTAAGTCACAACATTCCCTTCATACATACTAATGTATAGAAACCCTCACCAGCAATCGTTCATTTTTGTGTGCTTTTTTCACGGTTTGTTAACATGCTGTGTAGGTGTGGACACAACGGGAAACATCTGTGACTGTTGTTCACCTGTAGTTTGAATGCTGAACATTTGCCTGTTTAAAGAATAAGACCAGTCACTATACAGAGATGTGCTTCTGAATGTGGACGATGTGTCTTATGCTGCAGTGATGCAGTTCTGCTTGTGTTGAGTGATGCAAACAACCAATTGATCTAAACTCTTTAAACGTCAATCACGTGGTTACCGGCTACCGGCGAAAATAATCGGTACGGTAAACCAATTTCTGTTTTAGAGCATTTGCGCCGCTGTGTGTTTTTGTGGTCTTCTTTTGCGGCTAATTTAGTGAATTTTGGTCTGATCGTGGTGAAACTTGGTGTGTGGAGTCAGTGATAGCTCTGGGAGCTAACCAGCCTATCTTTAACCGGTTACTTATATGAAGTCTGAATAATTTCTGGTTCGGTTTTGTTTGTTTAGCGGACTTCTGCGCATTTACGTAACTGCTCGTTTAATCGCGGCTTATTTCGGTGTGTTTGGTGGTTGTAGAAATGGTTTATATGACATTTAGCTGAGATTATGAGGTTTCTGTGGATACCACACATGTCTGGACTTATATTCTCAACCCGCGTTATAACCGATTAAACATGATCTCCTCCTTTTGCCCCCCGGTACCAGAGACGTGGGGCTTAAGTGGTTAAACATCAAAATCTATCATTAGATTTTTTTGTGACACAACAGTGGTGAGTGTTCCCACCTTCTGCTCTTTGGAACTTAACGCAATCTTTCCATTTTCAAGTTTTGGACATGATTTGGAGTATATCTTCGCAGTAGCGATTTACCGCAAAGTAAAGCTACCGGAAATGTGCAACCCCACATCCGGCCTCAAACCAGGAAGTTAGCATTTTCTCGTGCACATAGTCAAGTTCAAGCTCCTCACATATCATCATCCAGGGTACAGTCATATGCTGATGAGGAGATCCCATGCAGGCAACATTAAGCAGTGTAACAAGTTAAATATGCACTAATTTTAAGGTATTTCCTAATATCTAACATAAAAAAAGGCAGTTTACATTGTAAACTGAGAAAAAAAGGCAGTTTACAAAATCCTAAAACATAAAAATAGATTTAAAATAATGATAAATGTTTGCCTGCAACTGACACAGCCAACACAAATGTCATTGAAAAAAACCAAACCCTGTGATAAGATGTTTTTGTTTTCTAGAATAGAAGAAGCACATTTTAAAAAGCCAGTAGGAATAAATCTTTGTTGTTACTGCATGATTAGAATGAAGTAACAACAAGTCTGGCTGGAATCAGAAGTGGTAATCTGTGTACTGTGCTAGTGATCTGCATAATTCACCTTAGATGGTCATCTGTTTGGATGGCTGAAGTGGGTTAACGACACAGCTAATTTCATCAGGCTGCTACTGAAACATCTAAAATGATCTGCATCCACGATCCACCAGCTCAACAGCAACATCTGTCAGCTGTGCATCCAACCGGAGGCCTTGGCCTGCTGTGCTCAGGCGCTGGGCCGCGATTTCCGTCCCTTGTTGACGACCTGGCTGTATCCTGTGCTGGAGAAAGCTGGTGAGGAGACGCTGCTGGTCAGCCAGGCGGCGCTGAGCTCCATATGGAACATCAATAAGGTCTGTGGATACGCTTCCCTCAAGGAACTGATCAATGAGAACTCTGACTACCTGCTTAATGACATATCACTCAACCTTCAGAGGCTCAGCCTGCATTTACAGGTAGTTATGATGTGTTTTTTGTTTTTACCCAAAATGGACACAGAAATAACTGCTGGAGGGTTTACCCGATTTCCTCCTTGGTCTGCTTAAGCCTGTGCTGCCCTGAGCTTGTACTGTATTTCATTATAATCCTGTCTTGTTGGCCAGGCTCCACCGGTGTTGACAGTTCTGTTGACTCACTCTGACTGCAGCCTGCTGGTCGGGGACATGGTTCAGGATCTGGATCTCAGCTACGAGCGCACAGCTGCTCTTTTCTGCTCCGCGCTGCACGCGCTCATGAAGGCACTGGGTAAGATTTCAACAGTGATGTCAGCTTGAGTCTCACGTATACTGGGAGTCAAAGAGGACAAGGAAGAAAATGTGACTCATTGCATGCTCTGCCACATTTTTTATGTTGCTTAACTTTATGTTTTCTGCAGTGCCTTTCAAAGTTTCTATCAAGGAGTACACTTCAGGATGTATAATTTGCTCGTTATCAAATTATCAGTATCTTTGGAAACATTTAATACATCGTGATGTTTAATTGCTGAGTGGTTTTCTGTTGTAGAATTAATATTCATAATAATATTCATACAGAAGTTTTACAAGCCCGCACAGTAAAAATGTATGAATTAAATGTTACTGATGGGCTCTTTTCAAAAACATCAGCGTCTGTGTCACACTGATTTTGATTAACTGACTTATTTTATTGTAACCAAACCTATGCTCATATTGTTGTCTTGTTTTTCCTTTAGCGAGGTGGTTTCCTTCCACTTGTAGCAGGACCAGTACGTCTGCCAGCTCCAGCAAAGCTCCAGTGACCAGGAAGACCTCAGCATTCGCCAGTTCCTGCTGAATTACCGCAAACAGAAAGAACTGGCAGAGAGCATTGGAATAGAGGACGATGACACTGAAGACCGAGGTAATAGGTCTGTCTAAGGGCCAGTGGAATATCAGCTGTAGACTGTAGTGGTGGTTATATTAGATTCAGAGTGTAGAGGAGATGACCCTTTTATGACCAGCAGGAAGTCACACACACACACGCAGTGTCTTAGGTTAATGACACACCATATGGGGTTTACAATGGGGGGTTGCTTTTATAAAACTGTTTGTAACAAAGAGTTGAGATTTGCAGAGGGACTGCCGGGCCATGCACATCTCCATTCTCGAAGATGAATAAGTGTAGAGGAGATGGATCATTGTAATTAAGAGTCATAGAAATCTGAACCTCGCTGCTAAACTGGCGGTCTAACTGTACATGTGCTCCATTGCAGAGGTCCCTCCCACTGAGTGTGAGGATGTTGAAGATATTGGTAGTCCTGATGTGAAAGCAGAGCTTCCCTCCCACCTCAGCATCACTAAGGATGTATGGAGCGCTGCATTCATCTGCTGTCTGATCCCAGCCTCAGGCTCCGACTCAAGGTAGTTTTATGTAGAGTCAACTGTTGGACTAGTAACAAAAATAATCATTCTTGTGAGGGTAGGACCGCCAGCGTTGGTACAATTCATCCTGTCAGAACTGTGTGGATGACTGTTCACTGGTGTAATGCTCATCAAGGAAAAACATTCAGTCTGGTCCAGGAGTGAAACAGAAATAAGTCTGTGCTGAAGTCGTGCCTGCTCAGGAGTTTGGGCTCTCAATGAAGACCTCAATAATTAGTTTCAGCTCACATATAATCAGGATCAAAACAGAGATAATTGTTAGGTGTGTTGTGTGTCTTTGTCTTTAGGTGCTGGATGTGCTGGAGTTGTGCGTTCAGGTGCTGAGTGAAGGGAAAATGAACTGCTGCCTATGGCTCATCGCTGCTGGCCAGCACTCCTGCAGAGACTCACAGCCGATGACCCATTAGCAGTCCTCAGAGCCTTCAGGGTAAGTAAAACAAACCTCTCTTTTCAGTACGTGAGTCAAAATTATTCAAGTCGTCTTTAGTTTTAAACTCTTAGTAGTGAAAGAATGAAAGATGGTGCCCAACAACAGGCTTATTTCATTCAGAAATAGTTCTATTATTTTCTTCTTTGGGTTGTAATGTGAAGACTCTTGAAACTAACATTTCTTCTATCAGCACAGAAAAATCACTGTGGATGCCTTCTTAGAGGCTGCTTTTCAAACTGTCTCAGAGAATCACAAAGTAGGACTTTGGGATAAATGAAGCTGATAGTGTTTTGTGATCTTTGGTGCAAGTGTCCGCTGATTCAACTTGTGGGTGTAAATTAGGCTACTCGTCAGCTCCTGTCATCAGCTGGAATATTTTTAAATTTGTTATTCATATTTTCATTGATGAGCTGACAAATACAGACACGTTAAGTCTGTAAACACTCATTTATTCACTCAGAGCTGCTGCTGGGAAATTGTTTCATCAGCTTTTGGATATATAGGAGTTTTGTAAATACTACAATTCATCCATGAGTACACAACGGGAAGGTTTTATTGAATTTTGACGGCTTGCTGCTTTTGTCAAAGAACTCATTGAAGCTCCTTCCCCACCAGGTGGCAGTCTCGTATAACAATGAAAATCAGCCATCGGCATCATCATCAGGGCATCTCTGTTTTATTATAAAAACCTTAAACTGTGAAACAGTTCGACATCCTAAACACGTGACGGTGATGTTGTTACTAAAAACGCCTCTTCACTGTGGCAGCTCTGTGATTCAACATATTTTAAACATGACTTTGATGATACGGACCACAGCCAGCTGTGCCAGCAGGATGCTGCTCAGGTCCAAACTGCACACACAGCTACGACTGCAAGCAGCTCTGCTTATACCCAACTGAGAAAAACGTGATTGTTCAATCAGCGAATGCGAAGCCATTTAATTGATAAGCTCAGAGAAGTTGTTGTTGTTATTTTTGTTGACTTTTTGTTCAACATACTTCCATTAGCATGTTGAAAATATTCAAGGCCTGCAGGCTTCTGCCATTACATTCCCAATTATGCAATTATGAGCTGCTTGTGTAATTTTGGTCACCTGCGCAGTGTGGAGGTGAACTGAGTGACAGCGTGAACATCACGAATGTCACACCCTCCCACTGAGGTTCATCGCTGACAGAGGAAAAGAGTCACAAAGGTGACAGAGCTGTCTGCAGCCTTTCCAGAGCCAGCGTTACATCTAACAGTGACAAGGACTGCAGTGTAAAGACAATTGTTTCATTTTGTAAGAAATCAGGTTGTTTGTGAAACTGTTCCTTTAACATAGCTTACGGCACTTTGTGTACAGCAAACTCTCTCATACAGTATAGTGTGCAGATAAACAGGCACGATACACGTTGTGTGTTTGAGATGCTCTTTGTGATTAATCTGTGAAGTGGGTTTCAGTATGTCTGTGGCTTCAGTTCACAGTGGGTGGGACAAGGATGGGTTTAAAAAGGAGAGTTCTAACCTCTCAAAACTGCTGTGAAATCCTCCCTGAACCACCTCAGCACTTTTACTGAGCTCATTAGGAGTTAGCAGAGGTAAAGTCCAGGCTTGGTCTACTTTTTATACTCTTTCATCTTTTCCTACTTCCTCTTCTTTCCCTCCTCCCTTCTTATCTTTACCCCATATTATTCGGAACCAGGATCATATTTTTAAAGGATTTGTTCTTTTGGATATAAAAGTGTCATTATGTGCACGCACTGGACATAATCAGAAAAGAAGCATTCACAACTGTAACCATGTCTGGAGCCAAGCCTGGAGCTGGACATGTAACGTGCCCCACTTTCCTCACATCCTGCTGCACCACTGCCTGCTGTTTCAGCCCATCCACCACCCCAGCATCCACCTGTATGCTCCTGGAGTTTTATGAGTAACATATTTGCAGGGAGTGATCCACCCGAAGACCAGGCACCGAGCTCAAACTGTATTCTGCTGCTGTGATTAATCCGTGAAATTAACTTGGCTTTGTTGCATTTGATTCTTTTTTATTTTCTTTTACAAGTTGATTTCTGTTGTAATTTCTGGATAAAAGGTAAAAGTATTACAATTTTTATATGAATAAAATATAGTAAAAATGTCCTGTGTTTGGTTTTCTCAGCTGAAGCAGACCTAGATGCTGTTTGTGAAGCCTGTCTACCCTACCTGAGCTCCAGACAACCCATCAGACTGCAAGAAGCCTGTTTAAGGTAAGTCTTTATAATAATGTAATATAAGACTTTTAGCCCTTTAGCCCAAACTTTAGTAAATCAGTTTGTGGGCCTGATTTAAATATCACCCTCACTCATTTTATCCCTTGAGAAAGGAACTTCCAGAAATACGCAGATGTAGTTCAGCGGTGGTGGCTAAAACCAAGAGGAGCAGTTAACTTCAGGTTGCCACACCACAGAGCTAACTAGCAATAGCTAGCAATCCCAACTTGGCAAAAGTGTTCCTAGCCAGGTAAAGAGCATAAAAAGTGAGGAATGACTGTGATGATGAGTTTATATGTGGCATATCATCACAGGTCAGTTGCCTTACAGGTGTGAATAGAAGTGTCTTCAGGACACGTAGGGCCGTGATATCCCAATACTGTGTGTACGAATCTGAAAGGGAACTCATTTCACCTTTACACTGGCAGCTGATGCAAAATGTGTGCACTGTGAGACCTACAGTAATGTAAAGGACAGATGGAAGCTGTGAATAAACAAAGTAAATGACTAAAAAAATAGCTCAGAATGCAGTATGCAAGCAGCCTTTAATAACTCACATCATTCTGAATTATTGATCTAAGTGTTTGGGTAGCAACATAGCAGCCACAAGTAAAAACACATGCTTTAAGTATTTTCCTGCTTGGAGGTGATTTAAAAAACAAACCTGAAGAGAAAGGCAGTGTTGAGTTAATGAGCTTATAGTTAAACTGTTGGTTCGCATGTTAAAGCCAGCAAAACTGGTTCAGTCTGTCACTTTGGATCATAGGAAGGTGTTTTCCATACAATAGATATTACATACAAAGCAAAACACAGCTCAGAGCTAATCCTGTTCCTGTGTTTCTTTCCCTTTCCTGCACAGTGTGTTCCGACACTTAATCCAGGTGGGTCCAGACACCTTCTGGTTTACTCTCAATGAGCTGCACTGCCCGTCCTCTTACATCCCACACCACCCCGACCTCCAGCTGAACGGCACGGGCAGGCCGAGAGACGAGTTCTCGGACAACGTGTTCAAACTGCTCAAGGAGGAGTTTGGCTCCGTTACTGAGACAGTTAACCAGCCAGTCAGCTAATGAGCTGCTGCTTGATGAAATTGACTCACCTCACAAACGGACGGCTTATTGAACCACGACTCCAACAGGTCAATTAGCTGAAAGAAAGTCTGTCAGTTGTGCCAAATAGTTGATCACCTAGCTCTGTGGAATCAAGAGCTACGCTGTCATTTACAAATATTACTTAGTCATCACCTTGATTATCTAACCTCCTAGCTTCTGCTAGCCCACAATTAGTACTTACTGTACATTAAGATTAGGTGAAAATGGAGCGCTACTGAGTTATGTTTGATTAAAAAGAAAAAACAAAAAGTACCGTATCTGATATTTTTGGCTCTTGCCTTATTTTCCCCAGGAGGGAATCACAGCAGATGAATCCAAACACATTTTTACATCATATGACCTTCTTGATGTAATCCTCTCATTTATCCAGGCTTGGGACCAGCAGTAAGAGTATACTAGCTTTGGAAGCCCTGAGGGTGGCTGTCTCCTCCACCAAGGAGCCGCTAAAAAAATACATGAAAATTGTATAAATATGGTTACAGCTGTTGATTGGGTTTTTTCTGAAGTTCAATTCAATTCAGTTTTATTTATATAGCGCCAAATCACAACAACAGTCGCCTCAAGGCGCTTTATATTGTACAGTAGATCGTACAATAATAGATTCAGAGAAAAACCCAACAATCATATGACCCCCTATGAGCAAGCACTTTGGCGACAGTGGGGAAGGAAAAACTCCCTTTTAACAGGGCCTGATTATTTAAGACCTTGTATGTGAGGAGCAGGATTTGAATTCAATTCTGGATTTAACAGGAAGCCAATGAAGGGAAGCCAAAACAGGAGAAATCTGCTCTCTCTTTCTAGTCCCCGTCAGTACTCTTGCTGCAGCATTTTGGATTAACTGAAGGCTTTTCAGCGAGTTTTTAGGACTTCCTGATAATAAAGAATTACAGTAGTCCAGCCTGGAAGTAATAAATGCATGAACTACTTTTTAGCATCACTCCGAGACAGGATATTTCTAATTTTAGAGATGTTGCGCAAACGGAAGAAAGCAGTCTTACATATTTGTTTAATATGTGCGTTGAAGGACATGTCCTGGTCAAAAATGACTCCAAGGTTCCTCACAGCGTTACTGGAGGCCAAGGTAATGCCATCCAGAGTAAGAATCTGCTTAGATACCATATTTCTAAGATTTTCAGGGCCGAGTACAATAACCTCAGTTTGATCTGAATTAAGAAGCAGAAAGTTAGCGGCCATCCAGGTCTTTATGTCTTTAAGACATTCCTGCAGTTTAACTAATTGGTGTGTGTTACCTGGCTTCATGGACAGATAGAGCTGGGTGTCATCTGCATAGCAGTGAAAATGTATGCTATGTCTTCTAATGATGCTGCCTAAGGGAAGCATGTATAATGTAAACAGCATTTGTCCTAGCACCGAACCCTGTGGAACGCCATAATTGACCTTAGTGTGTGAAGAGGACTCTCCATTTACATGAACAAATTGGAGTCTATTAGATAGATATGATACAAACCACTGCAGCGCAGTACCTGTAATACCTACAGCGTGCTCTAATCGCGCTAATAGATTATTATGGTCAACAGTATCGAACGCTGCACTGAGGTCTAGCAGGACAAGCACAGAGATGAGTCCACTGTCAGAGGCCATAAGAAGATCATTTGTAACCTTCACTAAAGCTGTTTCTGTGCTGTGATGAGCTCTGAAACCTGACTGAAACTCTTCAAATAAGCCATTCCTCTGCAGATGATCTGTTAGCTGTTTGACAACTACTCTTTCAAGGATGTTTGATATGAAAGGAAGGTTGGAGACTGGCCTATAATTAGCTAAGACTGCTGGGTCTAGGGATGGCTTTTTAAGTAAAGGCTTAACTACAGCCACCTTGAAGGCCTGTGGTACATAGCCGATTATTAGAGATAGGTTGATCATATTTAAGATTGAAGCATTAATTAATGGCAGGACTTCTTTGAGCAGTTTTGTAGGAATGGGGTCTAAAAGACACGTTGATGGTTTGGAGGAAGTAATTATTGAAGTTAACTCAGAAAGATCAATTGGAGAAAAAGAGTCTAAATGAATATCAATGGTACTGAGAGTAGCTGTAGATAATATTACATCTGTGGGATGATTATTGGTAATTTTTCTCTAATGATTACAATTTTATTTGTGAAGAAGTTCATGAAGTCATTACTAGTTAACGTTAAAGGGATTGTTGGCTCAGTAGAGCTGACTTTTTGTCAGCCTGGCTACAGTGCTGAAGAGAAACCTGGGGTTGTTCTTATTTTCTTCAATCAGTGATGAATAGTAAGATGTTCTGGCTTTGCGGAGGGCTTTCTTATAAAGCAACAAACTATTTCTCCAGGCTAAATGATCATCTTCGAAATTTGTGACACGCCATTTCCTCTCCAGCTTACGAGTTATCTGCTTTAGGCTACGTGTTTGAGAATTATACCACGGAGTCAGGTACTTCTGATTTGAGACCTTAGTTTTCACCGGAGCTACAGTATCCAGAGTCGTACGTAGTGAGGAGGTAAAATTATTAACAAGATGATCGACCTCTGTTGGAGTAGCGTTCAGATAGCTGCTCTGCTCTATGTTGGTACAGGGCATTGAAGATGATAACAGTGGGTGGATTATGTTCTTAAACTTAGTTACAGCACTTTCAGAAAGACATCTACTTTGATAAAGTCTACTCTCCACTGCTGTGTAATCAATTATTGTAAATGTAAATGTTATCAGGAAATGATCAGACAGCAGAGGGTTTTCAGGAAACACTGTTAAATCTTCAGTTTCTATGCCATATGTTAAAACAAGATCTAGGGTGTGATTAAAGTGGTGGGTGGGTTCTTTTATATTTTGAGAGAAGCCAATTGAGTCTAATAACAGATTAAATGCCATGTTGAGGCTGTCATTCTTAGCATCTACATGGATGTTAAAATCACCCACAATAATTATTTTATCTGAGCTGAGCACTAAATCAGATAAAAAGTCTGAGAAATCAGACAGAAACTCTGTGTAAGGCCCAGGTGGACGATAGATGATAAGAAGTAAGACTGGTTTCTGAGTTTTACAGCTGGGGTGGACGAGGCTAAGCATCAGGCTTTCAAATGAATTAAAAGTCTGTCTTGGTCTTTCGTTGATAAATAGGCTGGTGTGAAAAATTGCTGCCACACCGCCCCCTCGGCCTGTGCTTCGAGGTTTCTGGTAGTTAGAATGACTCGGGGGTGTTGATTCATTTAAACTAACATAATCATCCTGCTGCAACCAGGTTTCTGTAAGGCAGAGTAAATCGATTTGTTGATCAATTATTAAGTCATGTACTAACAGAGACTTGGAGGAGAGAGACCTAATATTTAATAATCCACATTTCACTGTTTTACTCTTTGGTTCAGATGTGGATACTGTATTGTTCTTTCTTTGTGATTTTTTATGTTTAAGTTGTTTATTGCTGGTTTTTAGTTTGTTTTTTGTCTGTTTGGGAGCTGACACAGTCTCTATGGAGATGGGTTTTTGGGGGGTAGCAGGAGGAGAGAAGCTGCAGAGAGGCGTGTAAGACTGCAACTCTGCTTCCTGGTCCCAACTCTGGATAGTCATATTTGGGGGGTTAATAAATTGTCCATATTTCTAGAAATGAGAGCTGCTCCATCCAAAGTGGGATGGATGCCGTCTCTCCTAACAAGACCAGGTTTCCTCCAGAAGGTTTGCCAATTATCTATGAAGCCCACATCGTTTTTCGGATTCTAAACTGAACGCAGGTGTGAATGTGAGTGTGGATGATTGTCTTTCTATGTTAACCCTGGACAGTTTAACTTGTACCCCTCACTTCATGGTAGCGCAATAAGTGGGAGAACACCTATTCCGACACCCATATCTTAGATTAAGCTAATAGTATTAGTGCGCTGTTATCAAAGGTTACCTGGATTATAGGTATATTCAAAACTTTACATAGAAGAGATAAGAGTGCGTGCGTATATGCTCACTTCTGACGATGATAATATGATAAGGTGTTATCTCATCTGTACTTGAAAGTACTTCAAACACCACATGCACATGCAATGTTATCTGTGTGTCTAACGATCTATAAGTGAGCAAAGACAGTGTTATAAATATTTTGAGTCATTTCTATGCCTTGAAAGTACTTACTCAGTACTTACTCAGCGCACACACAGATATTATATTCAAAATCATAACGGTCACGCCTTCGATTTCTTACCGCTACTTTTCGTACAGCATCCAGGAAATGACGTAGACTGTTTCTACTGCATCATTTGCATTTTACATTCACTCTGTGGGCACATCTCCGCTAAAATCTCATATAAACCATTTCTACAACCACCAAACACAACGAAAACAAGCCATGATTAAAAGAGCAGTTACGTAAATGCACACAAGTCCACTAAACAAACAAAACTGAACCACAAATTCATCAGACCTCATGTAACCGGATAAAGAAAGGCTGGTTATCTTCCAGAGCTATCACCGATTCCAAACACCAAGCTTCACCGCGCTCTGACTAAAATTCACTGAAAGAGCCGCAAAAGAAGACCACAAAAACCACCACAGTTATCTAGAGAATCTAAAGAACAGCACAAATTCCAAAGCATGTAAAACACAGGAGCTGTGTCAAATGTTTCACTTGATTTATACGTTATTTATACCTCGAGCACCCTTTTTCTTTCTTAATCATTTTTTTTGTTTTTTTTCTCCTAATGTATTCCTTTTTTGTTTACCGACTTGTATTTGTATACATGAGTTGTAAAAGATACTGCAAGCTGTGACATTTTTCCTGCCCTTTCTATAACTGCATTATTATGTATATTTGTTGTTTAGTTGTTCAACTTAAAAAAGTAAAAAAAGAAAAAATATTGGCTCAAAAAGTATTTTTAGGCCTGTTAATAAAATTAAATAATTTCTGCTGTTTAATACCTAAAAAATTCAACTGACATGGTGTTCAATGTGTGCAAAATTGGGCCTTTTTGTTCAACGTCTGGATATTTATGTGTTGGCAGTGCTGTAATTTTTCACGGTTTCACTTTAGAAACATAAAACTTTGCACAGATGATGTTTATACTGAATTTCGGGAATTAAAGGTCTGCAGCTCAGACACAAGCATTTCACTACATGTTGTACCCTGTATGATTGTGTATGTGACAAATAAAGGTTGTTTGTTTCTTTGTTTGTTGTGAAATGTGAACTGAAGCATGTTTTTAAAAGGGTTATATGTTAAAAAAATAAATAAAAAATTTTGGCGGGAATAAAATCTACTCACTTTTTCTGTGTTCCAGTCTCAGTAACTTTGACACAGTAATATCTGCTGCAATATTTACACCTCTGATGACATTTCACAAGTGTTAGCTTTCTTTTGATACCACGATTGTATACACAGAGTTTGTAATTGCACTCAATTAATTTGGGGCATTTCATTTTCGAGCAGGAAGCTCAGAAAACCCTTTGGGGCTCAGGTTAAAGAACTGGACCACTACAGGTTTTAGAAAACCCATCCAGAATAATTTTGTCCATCTGGGCCCATATAGGGACATCAAAGGTCAAAACTTCTGTTGCCCTGTGGAGGTTAAGCGTGGGTTTGCCCTGCTCACACACTCCCGCCCACAACTACCCACTGTGAGCCCATGCAAGTAATAACGTTTTGGCACATTACTTATGATAAGAAGCCACCATGAGGGGAAATACAGTTGTGGAGAAGATGAAACCAAAGCACCTGTTTGATTACACTGTCAGAAATATGAGGCTGGGAGGAGGCGACTGATGCAAAGCCCCAGGGAAAAGGAAAGTTAACGATTTTTTCATTCCAAAAAATCATTTATACAGTTCAGTGGTCTACAGACAGACTGAAGAGAGAAACAAAGCTAGTATCGATCTGATACCAATACCAGTGCTGGTTTGTCAATATTATACAGTGGCTTGCGAAAGTATTCGGCCCCTTGAACTTTTCCACATTTTGTCACATTACAGCCACAAACATGAATCAATTTTATTGGAATTCCACGTGAAAGACCAATACAGAGTGGTGCACACGTGAGAAGTGGAACGAAAATCATACATGATTCCAAACATTTTTTACAAATAAATAACTGAAATGTGGGGTGTGCGTAATTATTCAGCCCCCTGAGTCAATACTTTGTAGAACCACCTTTTGCTGCAATTACAGCTGCCAGTCTTTTAGGGTATGTCTTACAGCTTTGCACATCTAGAGACTGAAATTCTTGCCCATTCTTCTTTGCAAAACAGCTCCAGCCCAGTCAGATTAGATGGACAGCGTTTGTGAACAGCAGTTTTCAGCAGGTTTGTGGCTCAGCTGCAGGGGAGGTGAAGCAGTGGGTTTCGGGCAGAATGTTTCCAGGCATGTAGTCTTGGAACATCTCCAGATGGATCGTGGATAAGGCCAGGGCCATAGGCACCGTTCATGCAATCCATGTAGAACTGCAAGGGACTTCCTGTTGACAGACAGAAAGAGCGGTTAGTGACTTCCTTCCAAACTATTTTCTCCATGCACTTCATTCCCACGCATTTCTCCTGACCATATGCAGATACCTGGGATGTGGGTGCCATCGTATTTGATATCCATCTCATGCAGACCGGCCTCTGTGGGAGCGTACTTGTCAGCAACTGTGGCATCGTTGTTGTCTGTGATGTCAAGCTTAGCAACTTGCCTGATGCCATTCGGACTCACCTAAAGCAGAGGACAAAAACAATGACACACACACATCATTATGCTCAAACTATCTGTTTATTAAGTAGACTGTTACCTGTGACCTCTCCTTTCTGGATGGTGAATGGAATCACCAGGTCAAATGGTCTCAGACTTGCCACATCCAGCCAGATCATTCCCATTGGTCGGTCTGTTGCCTGAGAGACACGCAAGTGCACACGTCAGATCACAGGTTGTTAAGAGATTGTGGCAACAGTTCTGGTTACAGCGACAACATGTCACAGACTAAATGAACACAGGAAATTAATACAGGACCTGTAACATCAGAAGGCTGTGGCTTCTTAACATTATGCAGCTCTGCTGAACTGTCCATGTGTTTCAGGCATCCCGTTTTTGACATGGAGAGAGAGAAATGAGAGAACGCACCCTCTCAGTGATGAAACACCTGCAATGAGAGACAGCAGACAATGATGCAGTCTGATGAAAGGAGACCAGTGTGCTATAGATGACAAAGGGACAACAGGGAGAAGCTGAACAAAAACTGAAGCTGAGAAGGCCGAGAGACCGGAGGCTGAGGTTTTAGATACCCAGGGCTGTTGGGGCATTGGCTCTGTTGCATGAGCTGGTCTGACGGAGCTCCTTCCAGTACTTGGAGGGTGTAGGCAGGGATGATGGAGGGAATGAGAGAGGGAAAAAGATAGGCATTGGAGCGGATTAAAACGGCGTCA
>NW_020328283.1:0-12076 GCF_001858045.2 Oreochromis niloticus | reverse complement strand
GTGTGTGTGTGTGTGAGACAGAGAGAGAGAGAGAGAGAGGGCGAGACAGAATTTTATGGGAGCATCTTATTGTATGATTTAAATTCAATATATTTAGACTGGTTGACTGAATTTGATCCTGTGTGTGTCTCTCTGTGCATGTGTTTCCATATGTTTCCATATTTTGATTGTGTGACTGTTACACTTTTTTTGCTCAGTTTTTTTTCATTAACAAGTACATTTGAGGACCCTTAGCATGTTCAGCATTTTTTCAGCTGTCCATTTTGCTTTTCCAATTTTTCTGTTTAAGTTATTACTATTGTGCTGAATCATACTATTTCTGCTATTTATAAGATTTGTGCTCAATATAGTATTTCTACCATATAGTATTTCTGATTAATTATAGTTTTTCTACCAAATCATATTACAGTATTTTTGCTTTTTATACCATTTTTATAGGATTTATATTGCTTAATATAGTTTCTGCTTTTTATAGGATTTGTGCTTAATACAGTATTTCTGCTAAATGTAGTATTTATGCTTAATCACACTATTACTATATATTTCTGCCAGCTTCCCAGCCAGCCAATCATATCTGAGGTCTGCAGTTTCTTCTCTCGTCATATCTCAGCGACGGATGTACAAAGAGTAATGAAATCGCAGTCAAAGTACACCAAAGTCCGCTGATTCACCCAGTACAAGAATTATGCTCTAGTCCACCTAGTTTTGAGTTACACGACGTTTTGTAACTCCAAAAAACGGCGCTCTTTGCCTCACACCGCGATCTAATTCTGACTGCTCATCACCCTGTTTCCCAAGTGCTCACTGTCTTTCCCAGTGGCGCAGCTGGTAATGACACAGGTCTGCAACCCAAAGTCGTGGGTTCAACTCCACCTTGGACAACATGTTTTTTGCCCTACAAATTAATACACTATCACAGACCACTAATTCATATTCATCATTTATTACAATTCTGAAAACTTTTTACCAGCTTTTCTAATATGGACCTCAGATTCTTCTTAACACTCCATGGCACAAATACTCTTCCCTTTAGGCTCTGTGAATGTGTGTGTGTATCAATATTTCTCCCATTTTAAAGTATTACTCCTCCATAATTGGATTTCTCTTAAATCAAAGTACTTTTACTACATCTTAGTACTTCTGCTCAATCATAGTATTTCTGCTAAATCATGGTTTTTGTGCCAAGTCATCAGAATCATGTTTATTGGCCAAGTATATGTGCATACAAATACAAGGAATTTGGTTCCGGTAGATGGTGGCTCTCGAGCACAGCAATGTAAATCTCACACACACACACACACACACACACACACACACGCACCCACACACACACACGTATCTATATATACATTACATGCATACACATACATACACAAAGCTGTGTAAACCAACTATAAATAACTAATCTAAACGTATATACATAAAATACAGAAATGAAATGAGGTGGAATGAATACTACAGAATGTACATAAGGTGCAGTTGCAGTCTGGCAGTGGAGCAGTGTGACAGTTCAACTGTTTAGAAGGGAGATGGTGAGGGGAAAGAAACTGTTCCTGTGTCGGGTGGTCCTGGTCTGCAGGCTTCTGTACCGTCTGCCAGAGGGCAGCAGATCAAAAAGTCTGTGTCCAGGGTGTGAGGGGTCTGTGATGATTTTCCCTGCCCGTTTCCTGGTTCTTGAGAGGTACAGATCCTGGATGGAGGGCAGGGGGGCGCCGATGATCCTTTCTGCTGCCCGTACAGTCCGCTGCAGTCTGCACCTGTCCTGTTTAGTGGCTGCACCATACCAGACTGTGATGGAGGAGCACAGGACAGACTCAATGACTGCAGTGTAGAACTGGATCAGCAGCTCCTGTGGAAGACTGTACTTCCCCAGTTGTCTCAGGAAGTACATCCTCTGCTGGGTCTTTTTGAGGATGGAGTTGATGTTGGTCTCCCACTTCAGGTCCTGGGATGGTGGTACCAGCAACTTGAAGATCTCCACAGTCGACACAGGGCTGTCTGATATGATGAGGGGGGCAGAGTTGAGGGATGTCTCCTGAAGTCCACTGTCATCTCTACAGTTTTAAGAGTGTTCAGCTCCAGATTGTGCTGACTGCACCAGAGTACCAGCCGCTCAACTCATCATAACATTTGTGTTATGTTATAGTATTACTACTAAGTGGAGGAATTTCTGTCATGTTACAGTATATGTGCTGATTACAGTATTTCTGCCAAATATAGTATTTCTGATTAATTATAGTTTTTCTACCAAATCATATTACAGTATTTTTGCTTTTTATACCATTTTTATAGGATTTTTATATTGCTTAATATAGTATTTCTGCTTTTTATAGGATTTGTGCTTAATATAGTATTTCTGCTTTTTATAGGATTTGTGCTTAATACAGTATTTCTGCTAAATGTAGTATTTATGCTTAATCACACTATTACTATATATTTCTGCCAGCTTCCCAGCCAGCCAATCATATCTGAGGTCTGCCGTTTCTTCTCTCGTCATATCTCAGCGACGGATGTACAAAGAGTAATGAAAATCGCAGACAAAGTACACCAAAGTCCGCTGATTCACCCAGTACAAGAATTATGCTTCTAGTCCACCTAGTTTTGGAGTTGCACGACGTTTTTGTAACTCCAAAAAACGGCGCTCTTTGCCTCTCACCGCGATCTAATTCTGACTGCTCATCACCCCGTTTCCCAAGAGCTCACTGTCTTTCCCAGTGGCGCAGCTGGTAAGGAAATTATAGCCATTTGTTTGAGAGGAGTCCTCACTATGAAAAATAGACTGCACAAATCCTGTCTCTGTGCTGCGTGTGTAAAAACAGGTGCACCTGTTTTGGCGGAAAAAGTACATAGCCTTTCTGATTGGTGGATTCAAATTAAGCAGCTCCAGGCTTTTTGACCCACCTAGAAACATACAGGAAACACTGTATGTACAGCCCCTGTTTGTTCACTTGCTTCTGCTGCTGCTGCGTGTGTGTGTGTGTGTGTGTGTGTGTGTGTGTCTGTATGACAGAGAGAGAGAGAGAGAGAGCCTTTTATGGGTGTATCTTATTGTGTGATTTAAAATCAATATATTTACACTGGTTGATTGAATTGGATCCTGTGTGTGTCTCTGTGCATGTGTGTTTCCATATATGGGGGCGATCGTGGCTCAAAAGTTGGGAGTTCGCCTTGTAATCGGAAGGTTACCGGTTCGAGGCCCGGCTCGGACATTCTCGGTCGTTGTGTCTTTGGGCAAGACACTTCACTCGTTGTCTACTGGTGGTGGTCAGAGGGCCCGGTGGCGCCAGTGTCCAGCAGCCTCGCCTCTGTCAGTGCGCCCCAGGGTGGCTGTGGCTACAACGTAGCTTGCCATCACCAGTGTGTGAATGGGTGAATGACTGGATATGTAAAGAGCTTTGGGGTCCTTAGGGACCATAAAAGCGCTATATAAATACAGGCCATTTACCATGTCCATATTTGTAATTGTGCAAGATATTACTATTATGCTAAATTACAGTATTTCTGCTACTTTTCGGTGTTTGTGCTAAATACAGTATTTCTGCTAAATCTTAGTATTATTGCTTAATCATATTATTTGAGCAAAATCATAGTATTTGAGCATATTCTTTCTATTTGTGCCATAGCATAATATATTTGCTGAATTACAGCATTTCTGCTATGTTGTAGTATTTGTCCTAAATCACAGTATTTGTGCAATGTTTAGGTATTTTTGTTTAAATAAAGTATCTATGTAATCTTGTACCATGTTTGCTAAAATCCTGTATTCTGAAAAGTTATCTTGTTTCTGCTAAGTTACAATATTTATTCTAATTTCTGCTGCTAAGTTCTGCTATGTTATTGTATTTCTGCCAAGTATTATGTTTTCTTTACTCAAAGGAGTTTGCAATTCCAGACAATTTTTCTTTACGTTATTGCAGTTCTGCTAAGTAATTACATTTTTGCTAAGTTCTTATGCTTCTGCAAAGTTATTACAATTTTTTGCAAAGGTTTTACAACTTCTGCAACTTTTCAGCTTTTTCAGCTAGTTTCAGCTGACAGCTTCAGCTTTACAGCATCCACACTGCATTTTCGCAGGAAATGCAAATTTTTCTAGTTATTATTATTATTATTATTCCAGTTGCTTCCGTACGTTTTTTGGCACTTTTCTACTTCCACAATTTTCAGCCGATTTTCACCGTTCAAATTAAACTATTCTGCTATTTCTGCTAATGATTGCTATGACTTTTGGTATTTTTAACTCTTATACTTTTTAAAATATTACGTTTTTTTCCTTTAATTTGTCCCATTGAAATGAATGGGAAACTTCCGCAATTCTGCTAAAACTTACTCTTTTTTGAAACTTAACTACGTTCTCATACTTTCGCCTAGAACAACCATTCAAATTTTAAAATGTTCACAAATTATTGGGCTATTCATGAATGATTCAGCTTTTTCATATCTGTTACCGTTTATCGTATCCTCTCTAAGTTTTGAGTTTTCATCTTTGTGATTTTTCACAAAATACATGCGTTGTTATGGTTGCTATGCAGTTGGTTCTAAGTGAGCCACTGTACCTTTGGCAATTTTCTCTTCATGTCCGAACAACTTCTTGCTACTCGCTCAATTTTCACTTAACCCACACAAATTATCATCAAAACGTAGGTATTTTGCTGGCTTTCAGAAAATGTTACTATCATTGTTGTGAGATTTATAGAATTTTGGCAAATCACCTCAGACCAACACAAAGTCAGAAAACTCTCCATAGAAAGTCAATGGAGAGCTTGTTCAAAATCATCGCTTGATTTCTCTAATGAGAGGCATATTCGATCGTCATATCTCCTTAACGAAGCGAAGTTAAAACATGAGGCTTGTCCCGTATATTCTTCAGACACTCCTGATGCTCACAATTCAAGAATTTCTTTCTCACCTATTACCGTTCTGAAATGAGTTAGACTTGTTTGAGGGTAGGAAATTCGTCCTTTGCTCAGATTTCTTCAGATTTCAAACTCTGGAAATGAACCACTTTTTTTCTTTGTCATATCTTTTAATGGATTTCCACAGAGACCTGAAAAATTTCCATGATTGTTCACCAAAGCCTGCTGTCTCTTACGGTGAAAGAATGATATCGATACTCCAAATAGATTTAGAGTTAGAAAGCGTTGTTTGAGGGCAAGTCAAGGCAGATTTTGCGCCTCTACTCAGTTATGGTGCATTAGAAGTCAAATATCTTCAATAATTCATATTTTAATGATAAAGTGTCAACACTTTAAGATTCCCCCATCTCTTCTGAACAAACGGTGTAAGAATGACTGTTCTAGCCCCTACGGTTAGGAAATTATGGCCATTTGTTTGAGAGGAATCCTCACTATGAGAAATTCACTGCAGAAATCCTGTCTCTGTGCTCTGTGTGTGTAAAAACGGCTGCACCTGTTTTGGCGGGAAAAAGTACACAGCCTCTCTGATTGGTGGATTCAAATTTAGCAGCTCCCAGGCTGCTTGACTGACCTAGAAACTTGATTTTCTCTCCCTGTGTGTGTGTGTGTGTGAGTGTGTGTGTGTGTGTGTGTGTGTGTGTGTGTGTGTGAGAGACAGAGAGAGAGAGATAGAGAGGCGAGAGAGAGTTTTTATGGGAGCATCTTATTGTATGAATTAAATTCAATATATTAGACTGGTTGACTGAATTTGATCCTGTGTGTGTCTCTCTGTGCATGTGTGTTTCCATATGTGTCCATATTTGTGATTGTGTCACTGTTATACTTTTTTTGCTGATTTTTTTCATTTAACAATTACATTTGAGGGACCCTTAGCATGTTCAGGATTCTTTCAGCTGTCCATTTTGCTTTTCCAATTTTTTCTATTTAAGTTATTACTATTGTGTTGAGTCATATCATTTCTGCTGCTTTTCAGTATTTGTGCTAAATACAGCATTTCTGCAAATCATACTATGTCTGCTATTTATGAGATTTGTGCTAAATACAGCATTTTGCTAAATCATACTATTTCTGCTATTTCATAAGATTTGTACTAATATAGTGTTCTGCCAATATAGTATTTCTGCTTAATTATAGTATTTCTGCATTTATAGTATTTGTGCTAAAACATAGTATTTCTACTAAATGTAGTATTTATGCTTAATCATACTATTTGTATATATTTCTGCCAGGACCCCAGGCAGCTAATCCTCTGTGAGGACTGATACATATAAAATTTACATATCAGGGCCTGCACGGCTTCCCAGCCAGCCAATCATATCTGAGGTCTGCCCTTTCTTCTCTCGTCATATCTCAGCGACAGATGTACAAAGAGCAATGCAAATCACAGTCAAAGTACACGAAAGTACGGATTCACCCAGTACAAGAATTATGCTTCTAGTGCACCTAGTTTTTGAGTTACACGACGTTTTGTAACTCCAAAAAACTGTCTTTTTCGCCTCTCACCGCAATCTAATTCTGACTGCTCATCACCCTGTTTTCCAGGCGCTCGCTCTCTTTCCCAGTGGCGCAGTTGGTAATGACACAGGTCTGCAACCAAAAGGTCGTGGGTTCAATTACACCTTGGGCAACATGTTTTTTTCCCTACAAATTAATACACTATCACAGACCAGTAATTGATATTCATCATTTATTACAATTCTGCAACTTTTATGATTTTAGCAGCTTTTCTAATATGGACCTCAGATTCTTGTTAACACTCCATGGCACAAATACTCTTCCCTTTAGGCTCTGTGTATGTGTGGTGTGTATCAATATTCTCCCATTTTAAAGTATTACTCCTCCATAATTGTATTTCTGTTAAATCAAAGTACTTTTACTACATCTTAGTACTTCTGCTCAATCATAGTATTTCTGCTAAATCATAGTATTTTGCCAAATTATGGTTTTTGTCCAAATCATAACATTTGTTTTATGTTACAGTATTACTACTAAGTGGAGGAATTTCTGTCATGTTACAGTATATGTGCTGATTACAGTATTTCTGCTAAATCATAGGATTTCTACTATATTATATTTTTCTTTCTAAATATAGCATTTCTGCTATATAATTGTATTACTGCTATGTTATATATTTGTGCTAAACCAGAGTATTTTGCTGAAACATAGTATTTCTGCCGAATGATAGTATTTCTGTCAAATTACAGTATTTTGCTAAAAACATAGTATTTTTTAAAAAAATTTCAATATTAATAGTAAATTACAGTGTCTCTGGTAAATCGCAGCATTTCTGCTATGTTGTACTGTTTTTCTAAATCATAGTATTTCTGTAATGTTTAAGAATGTTTGCCTAAATATATTCTTTCTGTTATCTTATACTATTTCTCCTAAATTCTTGTATTTTTGAGAAGTTATCGTGTTTCTGGTAAGTTACAATATTTCTGCTAAGTTCTGCTATGCTATTGTATTTCTGCCAAGTATTATGTTTCCTCTAAGATATTGCAGTTCTGCTAAGTTACTACATTTTAGCAAAGTTCCTTTTCTTCTGCAAAGTTTTTTACAAATTCTGCAACTTTTCAGCTTTTCTGCTTGTTTCAGCAGACAGCTTCAGCATTACAGCATCCACACTGCATTTTCACAGGAAATGCAAATTTTTCTAGTTATATTATTCCTCCATCTTCCGCCTAAATTTCGGCACGTATCACGCCCCGAGGTTTTGAGACAAGCTTCATATATGTTACTCATTTTGTGCGGCCGGATCTGGAATGGTGTGCTATGACTTTTGGTGTTTATGAATTTATAGTTTTTAAATATTAATATTTTAGTGAAAATTTTCCCGCGCTCCTCTGCCAAACAGTTTTGACATTAGGGTTACATATGTTAGATCATTTTGTGCGGCTGGAGCTGGACTATATGTTGTGACTTTTGGTGTTTATAACTTTTATAGTTTTTGAAATATTATATTTTAGTGCAAATTTAGGCCAATTCATCTTTGCGCCAAATAAAACAGACTTCATTTGTGGTGTCTTGGCTCTCTCTAGTGGTATACCGGGAGTAGTACAGCCGAAAAGATTTATCCTTGTGTTGAAAACTCCATATCCCACAATTCATAGCACGCCTCTACAGAGTGAACAATGGCGGCCACCACTTCGTTTATATGTCTTTTATTCGTGTTTCTAGGTCAAAAATAAACTTTTAAGATTTTTCAGGCGAGAATGTAGGTGTGTAAACTTCAAATATCTGCTTGTTTTATCAAGACATCCCATATTTAGCGACAGTGCTCTGATGACGTTGGTCTGCTGACAGCTAGCCGGCTACTAGCTAGCTGCCGCACTTGGCTGCAAATGGATAGCGAGGGGACTCTCTCTGTCGTTTCACCTCCCCGGTCTCTCGCAAATGCTCGCATAGAATCGGAGTTACAGCTGGATGTGGAAAAATAACTGAGTTGTTTGGTGGTGCTATAACGCGGAGCTACAACAGTGGGCAGCTATCCACCGGTGTGTGACAGAAAGGACATGCCGCGACCGCGATCGACCGGTGTTTGCTAACGCGGAGGTCAATCGTGGATCAGGGAAAGCGAAGGCAGAGCGTGAGGTGAACTGAATTTCAGGTAAGAAGTTATGACCTGCACTCTATTTGGGTCAGATATAAACCGAGTTTAGGTGTAGTTTATTTAGCAGCAGTTCTCTTATGTGTTGCTGATAGCCGGCTAGCTAGCTAGCGCCGCTAGCATAGTTAGCTAGCACCGCTAGCGACCCTTCGTGAAAAAGCACCCAGGCTTGGCTTATATTGAGGCGGGTGAAACTCGTGTCAGCACCGGTCGCTCGACAGTATGTGTTTTAGCTGGACTTATTTTTCGTTTATATGGACCGATGATTTATTTATTTATTCATTTTAGTAACGGTATAACAGTGAAAGGTGGTGGATTGGCCAGATGTAAACTTCAAATATCTGCTCGTGTTACCAAGACATCCCATATTAGCTCTGATGTTTTCGGTGCTGCAAAGAGCTAGACAGGTAGCTAGCTAACCCGAGCTGGCTGTCTTTTTGACTCAGGGTCATAGCTGGACTTATTTTTCGTTTTTATGAGCCGATGAGGGTTTTTTTTTTAGTAACGGTACAAACAGTGAAAGGCGGTGGATTGTCCAGATGCTGGTCGATGTGGAAAAAATAACTGAGTTGTTTGGTAGTCGCTGACGCGGAGCTACAACCGAGGGCAGCTATCCACCGGTGTGTGTCAGAAAGAACATGCGGGGAACGAGGCGGCGAGGCGACCGCCGATCGACCGGTGGTAGATCGTGGATCAGGGAAACCGAAGGCAGGAGAAGCAGGCGGCTGCCGGTCGGAGCGTGAGGTGAACTGAATTTCAGGTAAGAAGTTATGACCTGCACTCTATTTGGGTCAGATATAAACCGAGTTTAGGTGTAGTTTATTTTCGTTGTGCTGACTTTTTACAATCAGTTATAATAACTCGTACTGCGTGGTAGCTAGCACGATGGAGTTTCTATACAGCTGTGTGCGCGCTAAGTTACTGATGTTGAACTTTATGACAGCCTCCCCTGTCATTCTCTCGCCTGTTCAAACTTCAGTCATGAAACTGATCAATGATCGGCTTTTCTCTCTTGTTTGTTTATCGCGCTAAACAACAGCAGCACGTTTAAGCTTGATCAGCTGTTGTTAGAATTCATTTGATTTTAATTTCTAGTATCAGCTGATGTTTGCTGGAGCCACAGCTGTAGAAGCGGCTGGTCGAAACCAGGAGATGACCTTACTGAATCATCAGAGCTGAACTGGTGATGGAGAAACAGGTTTACCTTTTTTTTAGGTGACATGAATGAGTTGAAGGGAAGTTATGAACTGTTTCTGAGAGAAATAAACACCAAGCTCCTTTTTTTATTTAGCTGACAGCTGGTAACTGTGCAGGGGCGGATCTAGCAAAGCTTTTGCCAGGGGGCCAGGTAGGGCATTAACAGAGAAAGGTGGACACAAAGATATACTTTTCTTTCTTACTCTCATACAGGGAGTGCAGAATTATTAGGCAAGTTGTATTTTTGAGGAATAATTTTATTATTGAACAACAACCATGTTCTCAATGAACCCAAAAACATTAATATCAAAGCTGAATGTTTTCGGAAGTAGTTTTTTAGTTTGTTTTAGTTTTAGCTATTTTAGGGGGATATCTGTGTGTGCAGGTGACTATTACTGTGCATAATTATTAGGCAACTTAACAAAAAACAAATATATACCATTTCAATTATTTATTTTTACCAGTGAAACCAATATAACATCTCCACATTCACAAATATACATTTCTGACATTCAAAAACAAAACAAAAACAAATCAGCGACCAATATAGCCACCTTTCTTTGCAAGGACACTCAAAAGCCTGCCATCCATGGATTCTGTCAGTGTTTTGATCTGTTCACCATCAACATTGCGTGCAGCAGCAACCACAGCCTCCAGACACTGTTCAGAGAGGTGTACTGTTTTCCCTCCTTGTAAATCTCACATTTGATGATGGACCAGGTTCTCAATGGGGTTCAGATCAGGTGAACAAGGAGGCCATGTCATTAGTTTTTCTTCTTTTAACCCTTTCTTGCCAGCCACGCTGTGGAGTACTTGGACGCGTGTGATGGAGCATTGTCCTGCATGAAAATCATGTTTTTCTTGAAGGATGCAGACTTCTTCCTGTACCACTGCTTGAAGAAGGTGTCTTCCAGAAACTGGCAGTAGGACTGGGAGTTGAGCTTGACTCCATCCTCAACCCGAAAAGGCCCCACAAGCTCATCTTTGATGATACCAGCCCAAACCAGTACTCCACCTCCACCTTGCTGGCGTCTGAGTGGGACTGGAGCTCTCTGCCCTTTACCAATCCAGCCACGGGCCCATCCATCTGGCCCATCAAGACTCACTCTCATTTCATCAGTCCATAAAACCTTAGAAAAATCAGTCTTGAGATATTTCTTGGCCCAGTCTTGACGTTTCAGCTTGTGTGTCTTGTTCAGTGGTGGTCGTCTTTCAGCCTTTCTTACCTTGGCCATGTCTCTGAGTATTGCACACCTTGTGCTTTTGGGCACTCCAGTGATGTTGCAGCTCTGAAATATGGCCAAACTGGTGGCAAGTGGCATCTTGGCAGCTGCACGCTTGACTTTTCTCAGTTCATGGGCAGTTATTTTGCGCCTTGGTTTTTCCACACGCTTCTTGCGACCCTGTTGACTATTTTGAATGAAACGCTTGATTGTTCGATGATCACGCTTCAGAAGCTTTGCAATTTTAAGACTGCTGCATCCTCTGCAAGATATCTCACTATTTTGACTTTTCTGAGCCTGTCAAGTCCTTCTTTTGACCCATTTTGCCAAAGGAAAGGAAGTTGCCTAATAATTATGCACACCTGATATAGGGTGTTGATGTCATTAGACCACCCCTTCTCATTACAGAGATGCACATCACCTAATATGCTTAATTGGTAGTAGGCTTTCGAGCCTATACAGCTTGGAGTAAGACAACATGCATGAAGAGGATGATGTGGACAAAATACTCATTTGCCTAATAATTCTGCACTCCCTGTATAAATATTTAGCTTTTATTAAATAGTTATCTGAATCTTACAAACCAAAGTTTGTATAATAATACACAGATTGGCTGTAGACCATTGTTCATCATTCAGAACACTGTGTAAAAATAACAAAAAACAAAAAGTGAATGCAAATGCATAAATATTATTTTACGTGTTTGATTGTGTGGCGGGGCGTGGTCTGCAGTGCCGCTGCAGGGGAGGTGGACCCACCTGAGGGGCATCTGCAATCACACCTCTCGGGCTAGTCTGTGCTCTCTCGCTGTTTTTTGGGTGTGTGTCGGCTGTGAGTTGAAAAGCTACAGCTGGCTGGGGGTACACCAACCATGTGTGAAAAGTGGTCCATAACGTACTGGTTCAAAGTGTGTTCGTGCAAACATTGTCGGGGTCTGCCGTGGTACAGAGGGACTTCTGCTTATGAACCTGTGTGCACAGCGTCTGCAAATCGGGGCTGTACAAGTGACTCATCTTTACAAAAACTGTAAGCTGTCCATCTGTGAAGGCGCGAGCGGTGTTTGTTTTACCATAATTCATGGTGGAGAATGGCTGCTCTTCTGAGTTTGCTGTCTGTAGCCGTATGAATGGAAAACT
>NW_020328282.1:0-18356 GCF_001858045.2 Oreochromis niloticus | reverse complement strand
GGCAACATGTTTTTTTCCCTACAAATTAATACACTATCACAGACCACTAATTCATATTCATCATTTATTACAATTCTGCAAACTTTTATGATTTAGCAGCTTTTCTAATTTGACCTCAGATTCTTGTTAACACTCCATGGCACAAATACTCTTCCCTTTAGGCTCTGTGTATGTGTGTGTGTATCAATATTTCTCCCATTTTAAAGTATTACTCCTCCATAATTGTATTTCTGTTAAATCAAAGTACTTTTACTACATCTTAGTACTTCTGCTCAATCATAGTATTTCTGCTAAATCATGTATTTGCCAAATTATGGTTTTTTGCCAAATCATAACATTTGTTTTATGTTACAGTATTACTACTAAGTGGAGGAATTTCTGTCATGTTACAGTATATGTGCTGATTACAGTATTTCTGCTAAATCATAGTATTTCTACTATATAATTTTTTCTTTCTAAATATAGCATTTCTGCTATATAATTGTATTACTGCTATGTTATAATATTTGTGCTAAACCAGAGTATTTCTGCTGAAACATAGTATTCTGCCGAATGATAGTATTTCTGTCAAATTACAGTATTTGTGCTAAAACATAGTATTTTTTTAAAAAAAATTTCAATATTAATAGTAAATTACAGTTTCTCTGGTAAATCGCAGCATTTCTGCTATGTTGTACTGTTTTTCTAAATCATAGTATTTGTAATGTTCAAGAATGTTTGGCTAAATATATTCTTTCTGTTATCTTATACTATTTTCCTAAATTCTTGTATTTTTGAGAAGTTATCGTGTTCTGGTAAGTTACAATATTTCTGCTAAGTTCTGCTATGCTATTGTATTTCTGCCAAGTATTATGTTTCCTCTAAGATATTGCAGTTCTGCTAAGTACTACATTTTAGCAAAGTTCCTTTGCTTCTGCAAAGTTTTTACAAATTCTGCAACTTTTCAGCTTTTTCTGCTAGTTTCAGCAGACAGCTTCAGCATTACAGCATCCACACTGCATTTTCGCAGGAAATGCAAATTTTCTAGTTTTATTGTGTGCCTATGCCAAGAGGCACACATTACTATCGTCGGATTATTATTCTTATTTGTGTGCCTATGCGAGGCCACATATTACTTTCGTCATTTATTATTCTTATTGTGTGGATGCTGGAGGCATCCACACTATTGAGTTCCTGTTTCTCTTTTTCTTTATACTTTATTTTATGCTATCACACTATTGAGTTCCTGTTTCCTTATTCTTATACTTATTTTATTATCTAGTTGCCACTTTCACTTTTTTGGCACTTACTACTTCCACAATTTCAGCCGATTTTCACCGTTCAAATTAAACTATTCTGCTATTTCTGCTAATGATCGCTATATCTTTTGGTGTTATTACTGTTATACTTTTTAAATATTCACTTTTCCTTTAATTTGTCCCATTGAAATGAATGGGAAACTTCTGCATTCTGTAAATTTTGCTTGTTTTTGAAACTTAACTACTTTTTCCTACTTTCACGTAGAAAACCATTCAACTTTAAAATGTCTCAAATATGGGCTATTCAGAATAAATCAGATTTTCAAATCTTTACCGTTTATTTATGCCTCTAAAGTTTTGAGTTGCAAATTGTGATTTTCAGAAAATACATGCGTGTTATGGTTGCTATGCACTTGGCTTCCAGTGTGCCACTGTAGGTTTCGCAGTCTTCTCTTCATGTCGAACAACTTCTTGCTACTTGCTCAATTCACTCAACTTCCACAAATATACATCAAAACGTAGTATTTTGCTGGCTTCCGAAAATGTCACCATCATTGTGTAGACTTATGAATTTTTGCAAATCTCCTCAGAGCAACACAAAGTCTGAAAACTCTCCATAGAAAGTCAATGGAGAGTTTGTTCAAAATCACCGCTTGATTTCTGTAATGAGAGGCATATCGAATCGTCATATCTCCTTAACGAAGCGAAGTTAAACATGAGCTTGTCCAGTATATCTTCAGACACTCCTGACGCTCACAATTCAAGAATTTTTTCTCACCTATTACGTTCTGAGATGAGTTACACTTGTTGAGCGTAGGAAATTCGTCCTTCGCTCAGATTTCTCAGATTTCAAACTCTGGAAATGAACCACTTTTTCTCTCGTCATAACTTTGTTGGATTTCCACAAAGACCTGAAAATTTCCATGATTGTTCACCAAAGCCTGCTGTCTCTTACGGTGAAAAATATATTGATACTCCAAATAGATTTAGAGTAGAAAGCGTTGTTTGAGGGCAAGTCAAGGCAGTTTTTGATTTGCTCTACTCAGTTATGGTGCATAGAAGTCAAATATCTTAATAATCATATTTTAATGATACATTGTCAACACTTTAAGATTCCCCATCTCTTCTGAACAAAACGGTGTAAGAATGACCGTTCTAGCCCCTATAGTTAGGAAATTATGGTCATTTGTTTGAGGGGAGTCGTCATTATGAGAAATAGACTGCAAAATCCTGTGTCTCTCTGTGCTGCATGCACCTGTTTTGGCGGGAAAAAGTGCACAGGCTCTCTGATTGGTGGATTCAAATTCAGCAGCTCCCAGGCTGCTTGACTGAGCTAGAAACTTACTTCTCTCTCCTGTGTGTGTGTGTGTGTGTGTTGTGGTGTGTGTGTGAGACAGAGAGAGAGAGAGAGAGAGAGAGAGGGCGAGACAGAATTTTATGGGAGCATCTTATTGTATGATTCAAATCAATATATTTAGACTGGTTGACTGAATTTGATCCTGTGTGTGTCTCTCTGTGCATGTGTGTTTCCATATGTTTCCATATTTCTGATGTGTGACTGTTACACTTTTGCTCAGTTTTTTTTTCATTTAACAAGTACATTGAAGGACCCTTAGCATGTTCAGCATTTTTTCAGCTGTCCATTTTGCTTTTCCAGTTTTCTGTTTAAGTTATTACTATTGTGCTGAATCATACTATTTCTGCTATTTTATAAGATTTGTGCTCAATATAGTATTTTACCCAGTATAGTATTCTGATTAATTATAGTTTTTCTACCAAATCATATTACAGTATTTTGCTTTTTATACCATTTTTATAGGATTTTTATATTGCTTAATATAGTATTTCTGCTTTTTATAGGATTTGTGCTTAATACAGTATTTCTGCTAAATTAGTATTTATGCTTAATCACACTATACTATATATTTCTGCCAGCTTCCAGCCAGCCAATCATATCTGAGGTCTGCAGTTCTTCTCTCGTCATATCTCAGCGACGGATGTACAAAGAGTAATGAACATCGCAGTCAAGTACACCAAAGTCCGCTGATTCACCCAGTACAAGAATTATGCTCCTAGTCCACCTAGTTTGGAGTTACACGACGTTTTGTAACTCCAAAAAACGGCGCTCTTTGCCTCACACCGCGATCTAATTCTGACTGCTCATCACCCTGTTTCCCAAGTGCTCACTGTCTTCCCAGTGGCGCAGCTGTAATGACACAGGTCTGCAACCCAAAAGTCGTGGGTTCAACTCCACCTTGGACAATATGTTTTTTGCCCTACAAATTAATACACTATCACAGACCACTAATTCATATTCATCATTTATTACAATTCTGAAAACTTTTACCAGCTTTCTAATATGGACCTCAGATTCTTCTTAACACTCCATGGCACAAATACTCTTCCCTTTAGGCTCTGTGAATGTGTGTGTGTATCAATATTTCTCCCATTTTAAAGTATTACTCCTCCATAATTGGATTTCTCTTAAATCAAAGTACTTTTACTACATCTTAGTACTTCTGCTCAATCATAGTATTTCTGCTAAATCATGGTTTTTGTGCCAAGTCATCAGAATCATGTTTATTGGCCAAGTATATGTGCATACAAATACAAGGAATTTGGTTCCGGTAGATGGTGGCTCTCGAGCACAGCAATGTAAATCACACACACACACACACACACACACACACACACACACGCACCCACACACACACACGTATCTATATATACATTACACATGCATACACATACATACACAAAGCTGTGTAAACCAACTATAAATAACTAATCTAAACGTATATACATAAAATACAGAAATGAAATGAGGTGGAATGAATACTACAGAATGTACATAAGGTGCAGATGCAGTCTGGCAGTGGGAGCAGTGTGACAGTTCAACTGTTTAGAAGGGAGATGGTGAGGGGAAAGAAACTGTTCCTGTGTCGGGTGGTCCTGGTCTGCAGGCTTCTGTACCGTCTGCCAGAGGGCAGCAGATCAAAAAGTCTGTGTCCAGGGTGTGAGGGGTCTGTGATGATTTTCCCTGCCCGTTCCTGTTCTTGAGAGGTACAGATCCTGGATGGAGGGCAGGGGGGCGCCGATGATCCTTTCTGCTGCCCGTACAGTCCGCTGCAGTCTGCACCTGTCCTGTTTAGTGGCTGCACCATACCAGACTGTGATGGAGGAGCACAGGACAGACTCAATGACTGCAGTGTAGAACTGGATCAGCAGCTCCTGTGGAAGACTGTACTTCCCCAGTTGTCTCAGGAAGTACATCCTCTGCTGGGTCTTTTTGAGGATGGAGTTGATGTTGGTCTCCCACTTCAGGTCCTGGGAGATGGTGGTACCAGCAACTTGAAGATCTCCACAGTCGACACAGGGCTGTCTGATATGATGAGGGGGGCAGAGTTGAGGGATGTCTCCTGAAGTCCACTGTCATCTCTACAGTTTTAAGAGTGTTCAGCTCCAGATTGTGCTGACTGCACCAGAGTACCAGCCGCTCAACTCATCATAACATTTGTGTTATGTTATAGTATTACTACTAAGTGGAGGAATTTCTGTCATGTTACAGTATATGTGCTGATTACAGTATTTCTGCCAAATATAGTATTTCTGATTAATTATAGTTTTTCTACCAAATCATATTACAGTATTTTTGCTTTTTATACCATTTTTATAGGATTTTTATATTGCTTAATATAGTATTTCTGCTTTTTATAGGATTTGTGCTTAATATAGTATTTCTGCTTTTTATAGGATTTGTGCTTAATACAGTATTTCTGCTAAATGTAGTATTTATGCTTAATCACACTATTACTATATATTTCTGCCAGCTTCCCAGCCAGCCAATCATATCTGAGGTCTGCCGTTTCTTCTCTCGTCATATCTCAGCGACGGATGTACAAAGAGTAATGAAAATCGCAGACAAAGTACACCAAAGTCCGCTGATTCACCCAGTACAAGAATTATGCTTCTAGTCCACCTAGTTTTGGAGTTGCACGACGTTTTGTAACTCCAAAAAACGGCGCTCTTTGCCTCTCACCGCGATCTAATTCTGACTGCTCATCACCCCGTTTCCCAAGAGCTCACTGTCTTTCCCAGTGGCGCAGCTGGTAAGGAAATTATAGCCATTTGTTTGAGAGGAGTCCTCACTATGAAAAATAGACTGCACAAATCCTGTCTCTGTGCTGCGTGTGTAAAAACAGGTGCACCTGTTTTGGCGGGAAAAAGTACATAGCCTTTCTGATTGGTGGATTCAAATTAAGCAGCTCCAGGCTTTTTGACCCACCTAGAAACATACAGGAAACACTGTATGTACAGCCCCTGTTTGTTCACTTGCTTCTGCTGCTGCTGCGTGTGGTGTGTGTGTGTGTGTGTGTGTGTGTCTGTATGACAGAGAGAGAGAGAGAGAGAGCCTTTTTATGGGTGTATCTTATTGTGTGATTTAAAATCAATATATTTACACTGGTTGATTGAATTGGATCCTGTGTGTGTCTCTGTGCATGTGTGTTTCCATATATGGGGGCGATCGTGGCTCAAAAGTTGGGAGTTCGCCTTGTAATCGGAAGGTTACCGGTTCGAGGCCCGGCTCGGACATTCTCGGTCGTTGTGTCTTTGGGCAAGACACTTCACTCGTTGTCTACTGGTGGTGGTCAGAGGGCCCGGTGGCGCCAGTGTCCAGCAGCCTCGCCTCTGTCAGTGCGCCCCAGGTGGCTGTGGCTACAACGTAGCTTGCCATCACCAGTGTGTGAATGGGTGAATGACTGGATATGTAAAGAGCTTTGGGGTCCTTAGGGACCATAAAAGCGCTATATAAATACAGGCCATTTACCATGTCCATATTTGTAATTGTGCAAGATATTACTATTATGCTAAATTACAGTATTTCTGCTACTTTTCGGTGTTTGTGCTAAATACAGTATTTCTGCTAAATCTTAGTATTATTGCTTAATCATATTATTTGAGCAAAATCATAGTATTTGAGCATATTCTTTCTATTTGTGCCATAGCATAATATATTTGCTGAATTACAGCATTTCTGCTATGTTGTAGTATTTGTCCTAAATCACAGTATTTGTGCAATGTTTAGGTATTTTTGTTTAAATAAAGTATCTATGTAATCTTGTACCATGTTTGCTAAAATCCTGTATTTCTGAAAAGTTATCTTGTTTCTGCTAAGTTACAATATTTATTCTAATTTCTGCTGCTAAGTTCTGCTATGTTATTGTATTTCTGCCAAGTATTATGTTTTCTTTACTCAAAGGAGTTTGCAAACCTTCACAGACATATGTTTTCTTTACGTTATTGCAGTTCTGCTAAGTAATTACATTTTTGCTAAGTTCTTATGCTTCTGCAAAGTTATTACAATTTTTTGCAAAGGTTTTACAACTTCTGCAACTTTTCAGCTTTTTCAGCTAGTTTCAGCTGACAGCTTCAGCTTTACAGCATCCACACTGCATTTTCGCAGGAAATGCAAATTTTTCTAGTTATTATTATTATTATTATTCCAGTTGCTTCCGTACGTTTTTTGGCACTTTTCTACTTCCACAATTTTCAGCCGATTTTCACCGTTCAAATTTTAAACTATTCTGCTATTTCTGCTAATGATTGCTATGACTTTTGGTATTTTTAACTCTTATACTTTTAAAATATTACGTTTTTTTCCTTTAATTTGTCCCATTGAAATGAA
The DNA here is from genome assembly GCF_001858045.2 of Oreochromis niloticus. NCBI lineage: Eukaryota > Metazoa > Chordata > Actinopteri > Cichliformes > Cichlidae > Oreochromis > Oreochromis niloticus. The sequence continues at coordinate 11,432 of NW_020328282.1, read as the reverse complement.
TGGGAAACTTCCGCAATTCTGCTAAAACTTACTCTTTTTTGAAACTTAACTACGTTCTCATACTTTCGCCTAGAACAACCATTCAAATTTTAAAATGTTCACAAATTATTGGGCTATTCATGAATGATTCAGCTTTTTCATATCTGTTACCGTTTCATCGTATCCCTCTCTAAGTTTTGAGTTTCATCTTTGTGATTTTTCACAAAATACATGCGTTGTTATGGTTGCTATGCAGTTGGTTCTAAGTGAGCCACTGTACCTTTGGCAATTTTCTCTTCATGTCCGAACAACTTCTTGCTACTCGCTCAATTTTCACTTAACCCACACAAATTATACATCAAAACGTAGGTATTTTTGCTGGCTTTCAGAAAATGTTACTATCATTGTTGTGAGATTTATAGAATTTTGGCAAATCACCTCAGACCAACACAAAGTCAGAAAACTCTCCATAGAAAGTCAATGGAGAGCTTGTTCAAAATCATCGCTTGATTTCTCTAATGAGAGGCATATTCGAATCGTCATATCTCCTTAACGAAGCGAAGTTAAAACATGAGGCTTGTCCCCGTATATCTTCAGACACTCCTGATGCTCACAATTCAAGAATTTCTTTCTCACCTATTACCGTTCTGAAATGAGTTAGACTTGTTTGAGGGTAGGAAATTCGTCCTTTGCTCAGATTTCTTCAGATTTCAAACTCTGGAAATGAACCACTTTTTCTCTTGTCATATCTTTTTAATGGATTTCCACAGAGACCTGAAAATTTCCATGATTGTTCACCAAAGCCTGCTGTCTCTTACGGTGAAAGAATGATATCGATACTCCAAATAGATTTAGAGTTAGAAAGCGTTGTTTGAGGGCAAGTCAAGGCAGATTTTGCTTGCCTCTACTCAGTTATGGTGCATTAGAAGTCAAATATCTTCAATAATTCATATTTTAATGATAAAGTGTCAACACTTTAAGATTCCCCCATCTCTTCTGAACAAAACGGTGTAAGAATGACTGTTCTAGCCCCTACGGTTAGGAAATTATGGCCATTTGTTTGAGAGGAATCCTCACTATGAGAAATTCACTGCAGAAATCCTGTCTCTGTGCTCTGTGTGTGTAAAAACGGCTGCACCTGTTTTGGCGGGAAAAAGTACACAGCCTCTCTGATTGGTGGATTCAAATTTAGCAGCTCCCAGGCTGCTTGACTGACCTAGAAACTTGATTTTCTCTCCCTGTGTGTGTGTGTGTGTGAGTGTGTGTGTGTGTGTGTGTGTGTGTGTGTGTGTGAGAGACAGAGAGAGAGAGATAGAGAGGGCGAGAGAGAGTTTTTATGGGAGCATCTTATTGTATGAATTAAATTCAATATATTTAGACTGGTTGACTGAATTTGATCCTGTGTGTGTCTCTCTGTGCATGTGTGTTTCCATATGTGTCCATATTTGTGATTGTGTCACTGTTATACTTTTTTTTGCTGATTTTTTTCATTTAACAATTACATTTGAGGGACCCTTAGCATGTTCAGGATTCTTTCAGCTGTCCATTTTGCTTTTCCAATTTTTCTATTTAAGTTATTACTATTGTGTTGAGTCATATCATTTCTGCTGCTTTTCAGTATTTGTGCTAAATACAGCATTTCTGCAAAATCATACTATGTCTGCTATTTTATGAGATTTGTGCTAAATACAGCATTTCTGCTAAATCATACTATTTCTGCTATTTCATAAGATTTGTACTAAATATAGTGTTTCTGCCAAATATAGTATTTCTGCTTAATTATAGTATTTCTGCCATTTTATAGTATTTGTGCTAAAACATAGTATTTCTACTAAATGTAGTATTTATGCTTAATCATACTATTTGTATATATTTCTGCCAGGACCCCAGGCAGCTAATCCTCTGTGAGGACTGATACATATAAAATTTACATATCAGGGCCTGCACGGCTTCCCAGCCAGCCAATCATATCTGAGGTCTGCCCTTTCTTCTCTCGTCATATCTCAGCGACAGATGTACAAAGAGCAATGCAAATCACAGTCAAAGTACACGAAAGTACGCTGATTCACCCAGTACAAGAATTATGCTTCTAGTGCACCTAGTTTTTGAGTTACACGACGTTTTGTAACTCCAAAAAACTGTCTTTTTCGCCTCTCACCGCAATCTAATTCTGACTGCTCATCACCCTGTTTCCAGGCGCTCGCTCTCTTTCCCAGTGGCGCAGTTGGTAATGACACAGGTCTGCAACCAAAGGTCGTGGGTTCAATTACACCTTGGGCAACATGTTTTTTTCCCTACAAATTAATACACTATCACAGACCAGTAATTGATATTCATCATTTATTACAATTCTGCAAACTTTTATGATTTTAGCAGCTTTTCTAATATGGACCTCAGATTCTTGTTAACACTCCATGGCACAAATACTCTTCCCTTTAGGCTCTGTGTATGTGTGTGTGTATCAATATTTCTCCCATTTTAAAGTATTACTCCTCCATAATTGTGTTTCTGTTAAATCAAAGTACTTTTACTACATCTTAGTACTTCTGCTCAATCATAGTATTTCTGCTAAATCATAGTATTTTGCCAAATTATGGTTTTTGTCCCAAATCATAACATTTGTTTTATGTTACAGTATTACTACTAAGTGGAGGAATTTCTGTCATGTTACAGTATATGTGCTGATTACAGTATTTCTGCTAAATCATAGGATTTCTACTATATTATATTTTCTTTCTAAATATAGCATTTCTGCTATATAATTGTATTACTGCTATGTTATAATATTTGTGCTAAACCAGAGTATTTCTGCTGAAACATAGTATTTCTGCCGAATGATAGTATTTCTGTCAAATTACAGTATTTTGCTAAAACATAGTATTTTTAAAAAAAATTTCAATATTAATAGTAAATTACAGTGTCTCTGGTAAATCGCAGCATTTCTGCTATGTTGTACTGTTTTTCTAAATCATAGTATTTCTGTAATGTTTAAGAATGTTTGCCTAAATATATTCTTTCTGTTATCTTATACTATTTCTCCTAAATTCTTGTATTTTTGAGAAGTTATCGTGTTTCTGGTAAGTTACAATATTTCTGCTAAGTTCTGCTATGCTATTGTATTTCTGCCAAGTATTATGTTTCCTCTAAGATATTGCAGTTCTGCTAAGTTACTACATTTTAGCAAAGTTCCTTTTCTTCTGCAAAGTTTTTACAAATTCTGCAACTTTTCAGCTTTTTCTGCTTGTTTCAGCAGACAGCTTCAGCATTACAGCATCCACACTGCATTTTCACAGGAAATGCAAATTTTTCTAGTTATTATTATTCTCCATCTTCCGCCTAAATTTCGGCACGTATCACGCCCCGAGGTTTTGAGACAAGCTTCATATATGTTACCTCATTTTGTGCGGCCGGATCTGGAATGGTGTGCTATGACTTTTGGTGTTTATGAATTTTATAGTTTTTTAAATATTAATATTTTAGTGAAAATTTTCCCGCGCTCCTCTGCCAAACAGTTTTGACATTAGGATTACATATGTTAGATCATTTTGTGCGGCTGGAGCTGGACTATTATGTTGTGACTTTTGGTGTTTATGACTTTTATAGTTTTTTTAATATTAATATTTTAGTACAAATTTAGGCCAATTCATCTTTTGGCGCCAAATAAACAGACTTCATTTGTGGTGTCTTGGCTCTCTCTAGTGGTATACCGGGAGTAGTACAGCCGAAAAGATTTATCCTTGTGTTGAAAACTCCATATCCCACAATTCATAGCACGCCTCTACAGAGTGAACAATGGCGGCCACCACTTCGTTTTATATGTCTTTTATTCGTGTTTCTAGGTCACAAAATAAACTTTTAAGATATTTTCAGGCGAGAATGTAGGTGTGTAAACTTCAAATATCTGCTTGTTTTATCAAGACATCCCATATTTAGCGACAGTGCTCTGATGACGTTGGTCCTGCCTGACAGCTAGCCGGCTACCTAGCTAGCTGCCGCACTTGGCTGCAAATGGATAGCGAGGGGACTCTCTCTGTCGTTTCACCTCCCCGGTCTCTCGCAAATGCTCGCATAGAATCGGAGTTACAGCTGGATGTGGAAAAAATAACTGAGTTGTTTGGTGGTGCTATAACGCGGAGCTACAACAGTGGGCAGCTATCCACCGGTGTATGACAGAAAGGACATGCCGCGACCGCCGATCGACCAGTGTTTGCTAACGCGGAGGTCAATCGTGGATCAGGGAAAGCGAAGGCAGGAGCGTGAGGTGAACTGAATTTCAGGTAAGAAGTTATGACCTGCACTCTATTTGGGTCAGATATAAACCGAGTTTAGGTGTAGTTTATTTAGCAGCAGTTCTCTTATGTGTTGCTGATAGCCGGCTAGCTAGCTAGCGCCGCTAGCATAGTTAGCTAGCACCGCTAGCGACCCTTCGTGAAAAAGCACCCAGGCTTGGCTTATATTGAGGCGGGTGAAACTCGTGTCAGCACCGCCGACAGTATGTGTTTTAGCTGGACTTATTTTTCGTTTATATGGACCGATGATTTATTTATTTATTCATTTTAGTAACGGTATAAACAGTGAAAGGTGGTGGATTGGCCAGATGTAAACTTCAAATATCTGCTCGTGTTACCAAGACATCCCATATTAGCTCTGATGTTTTCGGTGCCTGCAAAGAGCTAGACAGGTAGCTAGCTAACCCGAGCTGGCTGTCTTTTTGACTCAGGGTCATAGCTGGACTTATTTTTCGTTTTTATGAGCCGATGAGGGTTTTTTTTTTAGTAACGGTACAAACAGTGAAAGGCGGTGGATTGTCCAGATGCTGGTCGATGTGGAAAAAATAACTGAGTTGTTTGGTAGTCGCTGACGCGGAGCTACAACCGAGGGCAGCTATCCACCGGTGTGTGTCAGAAAGAACATGCGGGGAACGAGGCGGCGAGGCGACCGCCGATCGACCGGTGGTAGATCGTGGATCAGGGAAACCGAAGGCAGGAGAAGCAGGCGGCTGCCGGTCGGAGCGTGAGGTGAACTGAATTTCAGGTAAGAAGTTATGACCTGCACTCTATTTGGGTCAGATATAAACCGAGTTTAGGTGTAGTTTATTTTCGTTGTGCTGACTTTTTACAATCAGTTATAATAACTCGTACTGCGTGGTAGCTAGCACGATGGAGTTTCTATACAGCTGTGTGCGCGCTAAGTTACTGATGTTGAACTTTATGACAGCCTCCCCTGTCATTCTCTCGCCTGTTCAAACTTCAGTCATGAAACTGATCAATGATCGGCTTTTCTCTCTTGTTTGTTTATCGCGCTAAACAACAGCAGCACGTTTAAGCTTGATCAGCTGTTGTTAGAATTCATTTGATTTTAATTTCTAGTATCAGCTGATGTTTGCTGGAGCCACAGCTGTAGAAGCGGCTGGTCGAAACCAGGAGATGACCTTACTGAATCATCAGAGCTGAACTGGTGATGGAGAAACAGGTTTACCTTTTTTTTAGGTGACATGAATGAGTTGAAGGGAAGTTATGAACTGTTTCTGAGAGAAATAAACACCAAGCTCCTTTTTTATTTAGCTGACAGCTGGTAACTGTGCAGGGGCGGATCTAGCAAAGCTTTTGCCAGGGGGCCAGGTAGGGCATTAACAGAGAAAGGTGGACACAAAGATATACTTTTCTTTCTTACTCTCATACAGGGAGTGCAGAATTATTAGGCAAGTTGTATTTTGAGGAATAATTTTATTATTGAACAACAACCATGTTCTCAATGAACCCAAAAAACACATTAATATCAAAGCTGAATGTTTTCGGAAGTAGTTTTTAGTTTGTGTTTAGTTTTAGCTATTTTAGGGGATATCTGTGTGTGCAGGTGACTATTACTGTGCATAATTATTAGGCAACTTAACAAAAAACAAATATATACCCATTTCAATTATTTATTTTTACCAGTGAAACCAATATAACATCTCCACATTCACAAATATACATTTCTGACATTCAAAAACAAAACAAAAACAAATCAGCGACCAATATAGCCACCTTTCTTTGCAAGGACACTCAAAAGCCTGCCATCCATGGATCCTGTCAGTGTTTTGATCTGTTCACCATCAACATTGCGTGCAGCAGCAACCACAGCCTCCCAGACACTGTTCAGAGAGGTGTACTGTTTTCCCTCCTTGTAAATCTCACATTTGATGATGGACCACAGGTTCTCAATGGGGTTCAGATCAGGTGAACAAGGAGGCCATGTCATTAGTTTTTCTTCTTTTAAACCCTTTCTTGCCAGCCACGCTGTGGAGTACTTGGACGCGTGTGATGGAGCATTGTCCTGCATGAAAATCATGTTTTTCTTGAAGGATGCAGACTTCTTCCTGTACCACTGCTTGAAGAAGGTGTCTTCCAGAAACTTGCAGTAGGACTGGGAGTTGAGCTTGACGCCATCCTCAACCCGAAAAGACCCCACAAGCTCACCTTTGATGATACCAGCCCAAACCAGTACTCCACCTCCACCTTGCTGGCGTCTGAGTGGGACTGGAGCTCTCTGCCCTTTACCAATCCAGCCACGGGCCCATCCATCTGGCCCATCAAGACTCACTCTCATTTCATCAGTCCATAAAACCTTAGAAAAATCAGTCTTGAGATATTTCTTGGCCCAGTCTTGACGTTTCAGCTTGTGTGTCTTGTTCAGTGGTGGTCGTCTTTCAGCCTTTCTTACCTTGGCCATGTCTCTGAGTATTGCACACCTTGTGCTTTTGGGCACTCCAGTGATGTTGCAGCTCTGAAATATGGCCAAACTGGTGGCAAGTGGCATCTTGGCAGCTGCACGCTTGACTTTTCTCAGTTCATGGGCAGTTATTTTGCGCCTTGGTTTTTCCACACGCTTCTTGCGACCCTGTTGACTATTTTGAATGAAACGCTTGATTGTTCGATGATCACGCTTCAGAAGCTTTGCAATTTTAAGACTGCTGCATGCCTCTGCAAGATATCTCACTATTTTTGACTTTTCTGAGCCTGTCAAGTCCTTCTTTTGACCCATTTTGCCAAAGGAAAGGAAGTTGCCTAATAATTATGCACACCTGATATAGGGTGTTGATGTCATTAGACCATACCCCTTCTCATTACAGAGATGCACATCACCTAATATGCTTAATTGGTAGTAGGCTTTCGAGCCTATACAGCTTGGAGTAAGACAACATGCATGAAGGGGATGATGTGGACAAAATACTCATTTGCCTAATAATTCTGCACTCCCTGTATAAAATATTTAGCTTTTATTAAATAGTTATCTGAATCTTACAACCAAAGTTTGTATAATAATACACAAGATTGGCTGTAGACCATTGTTCATCATTCAGAACACTGTGTAAAAATAACAAAAACAAAAAGTGAATGCAAAAGTGCATAAATATTTATTTTACGTGTTTGATATGTGTGGCGGGGCGTGGTCTGCAGTGCCGCTGCAGGGGAGGTGGACCCACCTGAGGGGCATCTGCAATCACACCTCTCGGGCGTAGTCTGTGCTCTCTCGGCTGTTTTTTGGGTGTGTGTCGGGCTGTGAGTTGAAAAGCTACAGCTGGCTGGGAGGGTACACCAACCATGTGTGAAAAGTGGTCCATAACGTACTGGTTCAAAGTGTGTTCGTGCAAACATTGTCGGGGTCTGCCGTGGTACAGAGGGACTTCTGCTTATGAACCTGTGTGCACAGCGTCTGCAAATCGGGGCTGTACAAAGTGACCTCATCTTTACCCAAAACTGTAAGCTGTCATCTGTGAGGCGCGAGCGGTGTTTGTTTTTACCATAATTCATGGTGGAGAATGGCTGCTCTTCTGAGTTTTGCTGTCTGTAGCCGTATGAATGGAAAACTACACAGATTAGCAGCGGCATAGGCACACATAAAATTTCTTCTGAAATTTTCGCTTTCTAGTTATTATTATTATTATTCTCCATCTTCCGCCTAAATTTCGGCACGTATCACGCCCCGCAGTTTTGAGACAAGCTTCATATATGTTACCTCATTTGTGCGGCCGGATCTGGAATGGTGTGCTATGACTTTTGGTGTTTATGAATTTTATAGTTTTTAAAATATTAATATTTTAGTGAAAATTTTCCCGCGCTCCTCTGCCAAACAGTTTTGACATTAGGATTACATATGTTAGATCATTTTGTGCGGCTGGAGCTGGACTATTATGTTGTGACTTTTGGTGTTTATGACTTTTATAGTTTTTAAATATTAATATTTTAGTACAAATTTAGGCCAATTCATCTTTTGGCGCCAAATAAACAGACTTCATTTGTGGTGTCTTGGCTCTCTCTAGTGGTATACCGGGAGTAGTACAGCCGAAAAGATTTATCCTTGTGTTGAAAACTCCATATCCCACAATTCATAGCACGCCTCTACAGAGTGAACAATGGCGGCCACCACTTCGTTTTATATGTCTTTTATTCGTGTTTCTAGGTCACAAAATAAACTTTTAAGATATTTTCAGGCGAGAATGTAGGTGTGTAAACTTCAAATATCTGCTTGTTTTATCAAGACATCCATATTTAGCGACAGTGCTCTGACGACGTTGGTCCTGCCTGACAGCTAGCCGGCTACCTAGCTAGCTGCCGCACTTGGCTGCAAATGGATAGCGAGGGGACTCTCTCTGTCGTTTCACCTCCCGGTCTCTCGCAAATGCTCGCACAGAATCGGAGTTACAGCTGGATGTGGAAAAAATAACTGAGTTGTTTGGTGGTGCTATAACGCGGAGCTACAACAGTGGGCAGCTATCCACCGGTGTATGACAGAAAGGACATGCCGCGACCGCCGATCGACCGGTTTGCTAACGCGGAGGTCAATCGTGGATCAGGGAAAGCGAAGGCAGGAGCGTGAGGTGAACTGAATTTCAGGTAAGAAGTTATGACCTGCACTCTATTTGGGTCAGATATAAACCGAGTTTAGGTGTAGTTTATTTAGCAGCAGTTCTCTTATGTGTTGCTGATAGCCGGCTAGCTAGCTAGCGCCGCTAGCATAGTTAGCTAGCACCGCTAGCGACCCTTCGTGAAAAAGCACCCAGGCTTGGCTTATATTGAGGCGGGTGAAACTCGTGTCAGCACCCGGTCGCTCGCGACAGTATGTGTTTTAGCTGGACTTATTTTTCGTTTATATGGACCGATATTTATTTATTTATTCATTTTAGTAACGGTATAAAACAGTGAAAGGTGGTGGATTGGCCAGATGTAAACTTCAAATATCTGCTCGTGTTACAAGACATCCCATATTAGCTCTGATGTTTTCGGTGCCTGCAAAGAGCTAGACAGGTAGCTAGCTAACCCGAGCTGGCTGTCTTTTTGACTCAGGGTCATAGCTGGACTTATTTTCGTTTTATGAGCCGATGAGGGTTTTTTTTAGTAACGTACAAACAGTGAAAGGCGGTGGATTGTCCAGATGCTGGTCGATGTGGAAAAAAACTGAGTTGTTGGTAGTCGCTGACGCGGAGCTACAACCGAGGGCAGCTATCCACCGGTGTGTGTCAGAAAGAACATGCGGGGAACGAGGCGGCGAGGCGACCGCCGATCGACCGGTGGTAGATCGTGGATCAGGGAAACCGAAGGCAGGAGAAGCAGGCGGCTGCCGGTCGGAGCGTGAGGTGAACTGAATTTCAGGTAAGAAGTTATGACTGCACTCTATTGGGTCAGATATAAACCGAGTTTAGGTGTAGTTTATTTTTCGTTGTGCTGACTTTACAATCAGTTATAATACTCACTCTGTAGCTAGCAGATGGGTCTACGCTGTGTGCCGCTAAGTTACTGATGTTAACTTATGACAGCCTCCCTGTCATTCTCTCGCCTGTTCAAACTTCAGTCATGAAACTGATCATGATCGGCTTTTCTCTTGTTTGTTTATCGCGCTAAACAACAGCAGCACGTTTAAGCTTGATCAGCTGTTGTTAGAATCATTTGATTTTATTTCTAGTATCAGCTGATGTTTGCTGAGCCACAGCTGTAGAAGCGGCTGGTCGAAACCAGGAGATGACCTTACTGAATCATCAGAGCTGAATGGTGATGGAGAAACAGGTTACTTTTTTAGGTGACATGAATGAGTTGAAGGGAAGTTATGAACTGTTTTCTGAGAGAATAAACACCAAGTCCTTTTTATTTAAGCTGACAGCTGGAGTGCAGGGGGATCTAGACAAAGCTTTTGCCATAATTTTATTATTGAACAACAACCATGTTCAATGAACCCAAAAAACTCATTAATATCAAAGCTGAATGTTTTTGGAAGTAGTTTTTAGTTTGTTTTAGTTTAGCTATTTTAGGGGGATATCTGTGTGTGCAGGTGACTATTACTGTGCATAATTATTAGGCAACTTAACAAAAAACAAATATATACCCATTTCAATTATTTATTTACCAGTGAAACCAATATAACATCTCCACATTCACAAATATACATTTCTGACATTCAAAAACAAAACAAAACAAATCAGCGACCAATATAGCCACCTTTCTTGCAAGGACACTCAAAAGCCTGCCATCCATGGATTCTGTCAGTGTTTTGATCTGTTCACCATCAACATTGCGTGCAGCAGCAACCACAGCCTCCCAGACACTGTTCAGAGAGGTGTACTGTTTCCCTCCTTGTAAATCTCACATTTGATGATGGACCCAGGTTCTCAATGGGTTCAGATCAGGTGAACAAGGAGCCATGTCATTAGTTTTTCTTCTTTTATACCCTTTCTTGCCAGCCACGCTGTGGAGTACTTGGCGCGTGTGATGGAGCATTGTCCTGCATGAAATCATGTTTTTCTTGAAGGATGCAGACTTCTTCCTGTACCACTGCTTGAAGAAGGTGTCTTCCAGAAACTGGCAGTAGGACTGGGAGTTGAGCTTGACTCCATCCTCAACCCGAAAAGGCCCCACAAGCTCATCTTTGATGATACCAGCCCAAACCAGTACTCCACTCCACCTTGCTGGCGTCTGAGTCGGACTGGAGCTCTCTGCCCTTTACCAATCCAGCCACGGGCCCATCCATCTGGCCCATCAAGACTCACTCTCATTTCATCAGTCCATAAAACCTTAGAAAATCAGTCTTGAGATATTTCTTGGCCCAGTCTTGACGTTTCAGCTTGTGTGTCTTGTTCAGTGGTGGTCGTCTTTTAGCCTTTCTTACCTTGGCCATGTCTCTGAGTATTGCACACCTTGTCTTTTGGGCACTCCAGTGATGTTGCAGCTCTGAAATATGGCCAAACTGGTGGCAAGTGGCATCTTGGCAGCTGCACGCTTGACTTTTCTCAGTTCATGGGCAGTTATTTGCGCCTTGGTTTTTCCACACGCTTCTTGCGACCCTGTTGACTATTTGAATGAACGCTTGATTGTTCGATGATCACGCTTCAGAAGCTTTGCAATTTTAAGACTGCTGCATCCCTCTGCAAGATATCTCACTATTTTGACTTTTCTGAGCCTGTCAAGTCCTTCTTTTGACCC
>NW_020328281.1:0-15803 GCF_001858045.2 Oreochromis niloticus | reverse complement strand
TTTAAACTATTCTGCTATTTCTGCTAATGATTGCTATGACTTTTGGTATTTTTTAACTCTTATACTTTTTAAAATATTACGTTTTTTCCTTTAATTTGTCCCATTGAAATGAATGGGAAAACTTCCGCAATTCTGCTAAAACTTACTCTTTTTTGAAACTTAACTACGTTCTCATACTTTCGCCTAGAACAACCATTCAAATTTTAAATGTTCACAAATTATTGGGCTATTCATGAATGATTCAGCTTTTCATATCTGTTACCGTTTTCATCGTATCCCTCTCTAAGTTTGAGTTTCATCTTTGTGATTTTTCACAAAATACATGCGTTGTTATGGTTGCTATGCAGTTGGTTCTAAGTGAGCCACTGTACCTTTGGCAATTTTCTCTTCATGTCCGAACAACTTCTTGCTACTCGCTCAATTCCACTTAACCCACACAAATTATACATCAAAACGTAGGTATTTTGCTGGCTTTCAGAAAATGTTACTATCATTGTTGTGAGATTTATAGAATTTTGGCAAATCTCCTCAGACCAACACAAAGTCAGAAAACTCTCCATAGAAAGTCAATGGAGAGTTTGTTCAAAATCATCGCTTGATTTCTCTAATGAGAGGCATATTCGAATCGTCATATCTCCTTAACGAAGCGAAGTTAAAACATGAGGCTTGTCCCGTATTCTTCAGACACTCCTGATGCTCACAATTCAAGAATTTCTTTCTCACCTATTACCGTTCTGAAATGAGTTAGACTTGTTTGAGGGTAGGAAATTCGTCCTTCGCTCAGATTTCTTCAGATTTCAAACTCTGGAAATGAACCACTTTTTTTCTCTTGCATATCTTTTTAATGGATTTCCACAGAGACCTGAAAATTTCCATGATTGTTCACCAAAGCCTGCTGTCTCTTACGGTGAAAGAATGATATCGATACTCCAAATAGATTTTAGAGTTAGAAGCGTTGTTTGAGGGCAAGTCAAGGCAGATTTTGCTTGCCTCTACTCAGTTATGGTGCATTAGAAGTCAAATATCTTCAATAATTCATATTTTAATGATAAAGTGTCAACACTTTAAGATTCCCCCATCTCTTCTGAACAAAACGGTGTAAGAATGACTGTTCTAGCCCCTACGGTTAGGAAATTATGGCCATTTGTTTGAGAGGAATCCTCACTATGAGAAATTCACTGCAGAAATCCTGTCTCTGTGCTCTGTGTGTGTAAAAACGGCTGCACCTGTTTTGGCGGGAAAAAGTACACAGCCTCTCTGATTGGTGGATTCAAATTTAGCAGCTCCCAGGCTGCTTGACTGACCTAGAAACTTGATTTTCTCTCCCTGTGTGTGTGTGTGTGGTGTGTGTGTGTGTGTGTGTGTGTGTGTGTGTGTGAGAGACAGAGAGAAGAGAGATAGAGAGGGCGAGAGAGAGTTTTTATGGGAGCATCTTATTGTATGATTTAAATTCAATATATTTAGACTGGTGACTGAATTTGATCCTCTGTGTGTCTCTCTGTGCATGTGTGTTTCCATATGTGTCCATATTTGTGATTGTGTCACTGTTATACTTTTTTTTGCTGATTTTTTTCATTTAACAATTACATTTGAGGGACCCTTAGCATGTTCAGGATTCTTTCAGCTGTCCATTTGCTTTTCCAATTTTTCTATTTAAGTTATTACTATTTGTTGAGTCATATCATTTCTGCTGCTTTCAGTATTTGTGCTAAATACAGCATTTCTGCAAAATCATACTATGTCTGCTATTTATGAGATTTGTGCTAAATACAGCATTTCTGCTAAATCATACTATTTCTGCTATTTCATAAGATTTGTACTAAATATAGTGTTTCTGCCAAATATAGTATTTCTGCTTAATTATAGTATTTCTGCCATTTTATAGTATTTGTGCTAAAACATAGTATTTCTACTAAATGTAGTATTATGCTTAATCATACTATTTGTATATATTTCTGCCAGGACCCAGGCAGCTAATCCTCTGTGAGGACTGATACATATAAAAATTTACATATCAGGGCCTGCACGGCTTCCCAGCCAGCCAATCATATCTGAGGTCTGCCCTTTTTCTTCTCGTCATATCTCAGCGACAGATGTACAAAGAGCAATGCAAATCACAGTCAAAGTACACGAAAGTACGCTGATTCACCCAGTACAAGAATTATGCTTCTAGTCCACCTAGTTTTTGAGTTACACGACGTTTTGTAACTCCAAAAAACTGTCTTTTTTGCCTCTCACCGCAATCTAATTCTGACTGCTCATCACCCTGTTTTCCAGGCGCTCGCTCTCTTTCCAGTGGCGCAGTTGTAATGACACAGGTCTGCAACAAAAGGTCGTGGGTTCAATTACACCTTGGGCAACATGTTTTTTTTCCTACAAATTAATACACTATCACAGACCATAATTGATATTCATCATTTATTACAATTCTGCAAACTTTTATGATTTTAGCAGCTTTTCTAATATGGACCTCAGATTCTTGTTAACACTCCATGGCACAATACTCTTCCCTTTAGGCTCTGTGTATGTGTGTGTGTATCAATATTTCTCCCATTTTAAAGTATTACTCCTCCATAATTGTATTTCTGTTAAATCAAAGTACTTTTACTACATCTTAGTACTTCTGCTCAATCATAGTATTTCTGCTAAATCATAGTATTTTGCCAAATTATGGTTTTTGTGCCAAATCATAACATTTGTTTTATGTTACAGTATTACTACTAAGTGGAGGAATTTCTGTCATGTTACAGTATATGTGCTGATTACAGTATTTCTGCTAAATCATAGATTCTACTATATTATATTTTTTCTTTCTAAATATAGCATTTCTGCTATATAATTGTATTACTGCTATGTTATAATATTTGTGCTAAACCAGAGTATTTCTGCTGAAACATAGTATTTCTGCCGAATGATAGTATTTCTGTCAAATTACAGTATTTTTGCTAAAACATAGTATTTTTAAAAAAAATTTCAATATTAATAGTAAATTACAGTGTCTCTGGTAAATCGCAGCATTTCTGCTATGTTGTACTGTTTTTCTAAATCATAGTATTTCTGTAATGTTTAAGAATGTTTGCCTAATATATTCTTTCTGTTATCTTATACTATTTCTCCTAAATTCTTGTATTTTTGAGAAGTTATCGTGTTTCTGGTAAGTTACAATATTTCTGCTAAGTTCTGCTATGCTATTGTATTTCTGCCAAGTATTATGTTTCCTCTAAGATATTGCAGTTCTGCTAAGTTACTACATTTTAGCAAAGTTCCTTTTCTTCTGCAAAGTTTTTACAAATTCTGCAACTTTTCAGCTTTTTCTGCTTGTTTCAGCAGACAGCTTCAGCATTACAGCATCCACACTGCATTTTCGCAGGAAATTGCAATTTTTCTATTATTATTTTACTAGTTGCTTCCGTACGTTTTTTGGCACTTAACTACTTTAACAATTTTCAGCCGATTTTCACCGTTCAAATTTTAAACTATTCTGCTATTTCTGCTAATGATGGCTATGACTTTTGGTATTTTATGCTATTATACTTTTTAAATATTAAGCTTTTTTTTTTTTTTGTCCCATTGAAATGAATGGGAAACTTCCACAATTCTGCTAAAACTTGCTTGTTTTTGAAACTTAACTACTTTTTCTCATACTTTCGCCTAGAACAACCATTCAAACTTTAAAATGTTCACAAATTATTGGGCTATTCATGAATGATTCAGCTTTTTCATATCTGTTACCGTTTTCATCTTATCCCTCTTTAAGTTTTGAGTTTCATTTTTGTGATTTTCAAAAATACATGCGTTGTTATGGTTGCTATGCACTTGGCTTCAGTGTGCCACTGTAGGTTTTCGCAGTCTCTCTTCATGTCCGAACAACTTCTTGCTACTTGCTCAATTTTCACTCAACTTCCACAAATTATACATCAAAACGTAGGTATTTTTGCTGGCTTTCAGAAAATGTCACCATCATTGTTGTGAGATTTATAGAATTTTGGCAAATCTCCTCAGACCAACACAAAGTCGGAAAACTCTCCATAGAAAGTCAATGGAGAGTTTGTTCAAAATCACCGCTTGATTTCTGTAATGAGAGGCATATTCGAATCGTCATATCTCCTTAACGAAGCGAAGTTAAAACATGAGGCTTGTCCCGTATATCTTCAGACACTCCTGACGCTCACAATTCAAGAATTTTTTTCTCACCTATTACCGTTCTGAAATGAGTTAGACTTGTTTGAGGGTAGGAAATTCGTCCTTCGCTCAGATTTCTTCAGATTTCAAACTCTGGAAATGAACCACTTTTTTCTCTCGTCATATCTTTTTAATGGATTTCCACAGAGACCTGAAAATTTCCATGACTGTTCACCAAAGCCTGCTGTCTCTTACGGTGAAAGAATGATATTGATACTCCAAATAGATTTAGAGTTAGAAAGCGTTGTTTGAGGGCAAGTCAAGGCAGTTTTGCTTGCCTCTACTCAGTTATGGTGCATTAGAAGTCAAATATCTTTAATAATTCATATTTTAATGATAAATTGTCAACACTTAAGATCCCCCATCTCTTCTGAACAAAACGGTGTAAGAATGACCGTTCTAGCCCCTACGGTTAGGAAATTATGCCATTTGTTTGAGGAATCCTCACTATGAGAAACACTGCAGAAATCCTGTCTCTCTGCTGCTGTGTGTGTAAAACGGCTGCACCTGTTTTGGCGGGAAAAAGTACACAGCTCTCTGATTGGTGGATTCAAATTTAGCAGCTCCCAGGCTGCTTGACTGACCTAGAAACTTGCTCTCTCTCTGTGTGTGTGTGGTGTTGTGTGTGTGTGTGTGTGGTGGTGAGACAGAGAGAGAGAGGAGAGAGAGTTTTTATGGGAGCATCTTATTGTATGATTTAAATTCAATATATTTAGACTGGTTGACTGAATTTGATCCTGTGTGTGTCTCTCTGTGCATGTGTGTTTCCATATGTGTCCATATTTGTGATTGTGTGACTGTTATTTTGCTGATTTTTTTTTCTTTAACAAGTACATTTGAAGGACCCTTAGCATGTTCAGATTTTTTCAGCTGTCCATTTTGCTTTTCAATTTTTCTGTTTAAGTTATTACTATTGTGCTGAATCATACTATTTCTGCTATTTTATAAGATTTGTGCTAAATATAGTATTTCTGCCCAGTATAGTATTTCTGATTAATTATAGTTTTTCTACCAAATCATATTACAGTATTTTGCTTTTTATACCATTTTTATAGGATATTTATATTGCTTAATATAGTATTTCTGCTTTTTATAGGATTTGTGCTTAATACAGTATTTCTGCTAAATGTAGTATTTATGCTTAATCACACTATTACTATATTTTTGCCAGCTTCCCAGCCAGCCAATCATATCTGAGGTCTGCAGTTTCTTCTCTCGTCATATCTCAGCGACGGATGTACAAAGAGTAATGAAAATCGCAGTCAAAGTACACCAAAGTCCGCTGATTCACCCAGTACAAGAATTATGCTCCTAGTCCACTAGTTTTGAGTTACACGACGTTTTGTAACTCCAAAAAACGGCGCTCTTTGCTCACACCGCGATCTATTCTGACTGCTCATCACCCTGTTTCCAGTGCTCACTGTCTTTCCCAGTGGCGCAGCTGATAATGACACAGGTCTGCAACCCAAAGGTCGCGGGTTCAACTCCACCTTGGACAACATGTTTCTTGCCCTACAAATTAATACACTATCACAGACCACTAATTCATATTCATCATTTATTACAATTCTGAAAACTTTTTACCAGCTTTTCTAATATGGACCTCACATTCTTCTTAACACTCCATGGCACAAATACTCTTCCCTTTAGGCTCTGTGAATGTGTGTGTGTGTGTATCAATATTTCTCCCATTTTAAAGTATTACTCCTCCATAATTGGATTTCTCTTAAATCAAAGTACTTTTACTACATCTTAGTACTTCTGCTCAATCATAGTATTTCTGCTAAATCATGTTTATTGGCCAAGTATATGTGCATACAAATACAAGGAATTTGGTTCCGGTAGATGGTGGCTCTCGAGCACAGCAATGTAAATCTCACACACACACACACACGCACACACACACACGCACCCACACAATTATCTTACCGTTGAGCAATGAATTACGTTTGTTTGAGGGGTGGAAATCTGTCCTTCTCTCAGTCTTCAAACTCTGGAAATGAAGCCGTTTCTTCTCTCGTCATATCTCCGCGACGGAGGTAGAACGAGCTATGAAAATCGCAGTCAAAATACACCAAAGTCCGCTGATTCACCCAGTACAAGAATTATGCTGCTAGCCCTCCTAGGTTTTGAGTTACACGACGTTTTGTAACTCCAAAAAACGGCGTTTTTCGCCTCTCACGCGATCTATTTTCTGACTGCCCAAGTATCTGTCTTTCAGACCGCCGCCCCCTTTCCAGGTGGCGCAATCAGTAATGACACGGCTCTGCAGCTCAAAGGTCGTGGGTTCAATCCCACGTTGGTCCACGTTTTTTTTTTCACTACAAATTTATACACTATCACAGACCTGTAATTTATATTGCTAATTTATTACAATTCTGCAAAGTTTTATGATTTTAGCAGCTTTTCTAATATGGACCTCAGATTCTTGTTAACGCTCCATGGCAGAAACAAGTACACAGCCTGATGAAGCAGACTGAGGCAGTACCTCTGATTGGTGAAAATGAGCAGAACCAGGTTGTTCTTTCATTTCATTTCTTTATTTATGTCACACATGGTTCAACAGTGTTTCTTTTTCTACATACAGAACCTTCTGCCTCTTTTCAGCAGAAATTCTGCTCATTCACCTCATCTCTTGTGTTGGAGTGCCCTCTTGTGGCGCCTTTTGGGTAGTGCCTTAGTGAACACTGCAAAGAAGTGGTATCAGACTGGTTTGTAGTGGAGGAATTTGTTGCCAGTTTCTTTCATCTTTAATCCGTATTCATGTTGTAATGTAGTAACTTTTGTGGCACAAATACCACAATATGGCAGAAACACTATGTTTTGGCACAAATAGTTTGATTTGGTATACTTTACCTTCTTCACCCCTTTTCAGCAAAATTTTCATTTTTTCACCCTTTTCAGCACAAATTCCATTTTTTGGGGCTGTTTTCAGAAAAAAAAAACTCTTTTCAGCAGAAACTCTGCTGATTCATCTCTTTTCAGCGCACGTTTCTGCTCCTTTGCCTCTTTTCTGCAGAAATTCTTCTGATTCACCTCTTTTCTGCAACATTTTAAGCCTTTTCACCTCTTATCAGCACAATTCTCAGCAGCTTCTGCTCATTTCAGCAGAATTGTCAGTCTGTCCACCTCTTCTCTGTGAGAATGTGTTTGGGTCAGTGAGATGAGAAGCTGCTTTGAGCCTGGTAGTATATCTGTTATGTTATAGTATTACTACTAAATCACAGTATTCCTGCCAATTCAAGGAGGCTGACTGTTACTAAGTGCATCAGTGTACATAGGTCATCTCTTGTGTTGGAGTGCCCTCTTGTGGCGCCTTTTGGGTAGTGCCTTAGTAAACGTGAACACTGCAAAGAAGTGGTATCAGACTGGTTTGTAGTGGAGGAATTTGTTGCCAGTTTCTTTCATCTTTAATCCGTATTCATGTTGTAATGTAGTAGTACCACAATATGGCAGAAACACTATGTTTTGGCACAAATACTTTGATTTAGTATACTTTAGCTTCTTCACCCCTTTTCAGCAAAATTTTCATTTTTTTCACCCCTTTTCAGCACAAATTCCAGCTTTTTTGGCTGTATTCAGAAAAAAGACAACTCTTTTGAGCTGAAACTCTGCTGATTCATCTCTTTTCAGTGCAAGTTTCTGCTTCTTTGCCTCTTTTCTGCAGAAATTCTGCTGATTCATCTCTTTTCAGCGCAAGTTTTATGATTTAGCAGCTTTTCTAATATGGACCTCAGATTCTTGTTAACGCTCCATGGCAGAAATACATACAAGTACCCACCTGATGAAGCAGACAGAGGAAGTACCTCTGATTGGTGAATTTGAGCAGAAACAGGTTGTTTTGCCTCTTTTCAGCAGAAAGTTTGCGTTTTCACCTCTTATCAGCACAAATGTCAGCCACTTCTGCTGTTTTTATCAGAATTTTCAGCTTTTTCACCTTTTTTCAGTTATGTGAGAACCAGTTTTACTCAATGAGTAGCTGAAAATTTTCAGCCTGTTCTGCTCTTTCAGAAGAATTTCTCACATCATATCTCTTGGTGGGACAACAACTGCTTTGGCTCAGTGAGATGAGCAGCTACTGTGATTGCTTCTTTCCGTCTTTTCAGCAGAAATTCTGCTGATTTACCTCTTTTCAGCGCAATATTCTTCTTTCCATCTTTTCTGCAGAAATTCTGCTGATTCACCTCTTGTCTGCAAATTTTTCAGCTTTTCACTTCTTCTCAGCACAAAACTCAGCAGCCTCTGCTCATTTAGCAAAATTGTCAGTTTCTCCATCTCTTGTGTTTGTCGGAACAAGTTTAGTTCAGTGAGATGAGTAGCTACCTTGAGAACAGAAGGGCCAGGTTCAAATCCTGGTCATGGGATTTGAACACCTGTTTTCAGCACAAATCTTAACTTTTTAGCTGTTTTAAGCAGAAACCTGTTTTACGCAGAGAAACCTTTTTAACTCAATTTCAGCTTTTTCACCCCTTTCCAGCAAAATTTTCAGTTTCCCAGCTTTTTCAGCTATTTTCAGCAAAAACATCTTTTCAGCAGAAATTCTGCTGATTCACCTCTATTCAGCGCAACGTTCTGCTTCTTTGCCTCTTTTCTGCAGAAATTCTGCTGATTCACCTCTTTTCTGCAAAATTTTCAACCATTTCACCTCTTATCAGCACAATTCTCAGCAGTTTCTGCTCATTTCACCATAATTGTCAGTCTCTCCATCTCTTATCTTGTGAGAGTGAATTTGGCACAGTGAGATGAGTAGCTGCTTTGCACCCAGGAGGTCCAGGTTCGAATCCTGCTCAGGGTGACATTCTTTTTTCACCACCATACAACTTTTTGCAACTTTTCAGCTTTTTCAGCTTTTCAGCAGACAGCTTCAGCGTTAAGGCATCCACACAGCATTTTCGCAGGAAATGCAAATTTTTCTAGTTGTGTGGATGCTTTAGGCATCCACACTATTGAGTTCCTGTTTCTCTTTATTCTTTATACTTTATTATTCTAGTTGCCACTTTTTGCACTTTTTTGGCACTTTTCTACTTCCACAATTTTCAGCCGATTTTCACCGTTCAAATTTTAAACTATTCTGCTATTTCTGCTAATGATGGCTATGACTTTGGTATTTTTAACTGTTATACTTTTAAAATATTAAGCTTTTTTCCTTTAATTTGTCCATTGAAATGAATGGGAAACTTCCGCAATTCTGCTAAAACTTGCTTGTTTTTGAAACTTAACTACTTTTCCTACTTTCACGTAGAACAACCATTCAAACTTTAAAATGTTCACAAATTATTGGGCTATTCATGAATGATTCAGCTTTTTCATATCTGTTACAGTTTTATTTTATCCCTCTTAAGTTTTGAGTTGCAAATTGTGATTTTTCAGAAAATACATGCGTTGTTATGGTTGCTATGCACTTGGCTTCCAGTGTGCCACTGTAGGTTTCGCAGTCTTCTCTTCATGTCCGAACAACTTCTTGCTACTTGCTCAATTTTCACTCAACTTCCACAAATTATACATCAAACGTAGGCATTTTTGCTGGCTTTCCGAAAATGTCACCATCATTGTTGTGAGATTTATAGAATTTGGCAAATCTCCTCAGACCAACACAAAGTCTGAAAACTCTCAATAGAAAGTCAATGGAGAGTTTGTTCAAAATCACCGCTTGATTTCTGTAATGAGAGGCATATTCGAATCGTCATATCTCCTTAACGAAGCGAAGTTAAAACATGAGGCTTGTCCCAGTATATCTTCAGACACTCCTGACGCTCACAATTCAAGAATTTTTTTCTCACCTATTACCGTTCTGAGATGAGTTACACTTGTTTGAGGGTAGGAAATTCGTCCTTTCGCTCAGATTTCTTCAGATTTCAAACTCTGGAAATGAGGCACTTTTTTCTCTCGTCATATCTTTTTGATGGATTTCCACAGAGACCTGAAATTTCCATGATGTTCACCAAAGCCTGCTGTCTCTTACGGTGAAAGAATGATATCGATACTCCAAATAGATTTAGAGTTAGAAAGCGTTGTTTGAGGGCAAGTCAGGCAGTTTTCGCTTGCTCTACTCAGTTATGGTGCATTACAAGTCAAATATCTTTAATAATTCATATTTTAATGATAAATTGTAACACTTGAAGATTCCCCCATCTCTTCTGAACAAAACGGTGTAAGAATGACCGTTCTGGCCCCTACGGTTAGGAAATTATGGCCATTTGTTTGAGAGGAATCCTCACTATGAGAAATACACTGCAGAATCCTGTCTCTCTCTGTGCTGAGTGTGTAAAAACGGCTGCACCTGTTTTGGCGGGAAAAAGTACACAGCCTCTCTGATTGGTGGATTCAAATTTAGCAGCTCCCAGGCTGCTTGACTGACCTAGAAACTTGCTTGTCTCTCCCTGTGTGTGTGTGTGTGTGTGTGTGTGACAGAGAGAGAGAGAAAGGGAGGGCGAGAGAGAGTTTTTATGGGAGCATCTTATTATATGATTTAAATTCAATATATTTAGACTGGTTGACTGAATTTGATCCTGTGTGTGTCTCTCTGTGCATGTGTGTTTCCATATGTGTCCATATTTGTGATTGTGTCACTGTTATACTTTTTTTTGCTGATTTTTTCATTTAACAATTACATTTGAGGGACCCTTAGCATGTTCAGGATTCTTTCAGCTGTCCATTTTGCTTTTCCAATTTTTCTATTTAAGTTATTACTATTGTGTTGAGTCATAGCATTTCTGCTGCTTTTCAGTATTTGTGCTAAATACAGCATTTCTGCTAAATCATACTATGTCTGCTATTTTATCAGATTTGTGCTAAATACAGCATTTCTGCTAAATCATACTCTTTCTGCTATTTCATAAGATTTGTGCTAAATATAGTGTTTCTGCTATTTCTGCCAAATTTAGTATTTTTGATTAATTAGGGTTTTTCTACCAAATCATAGTACAGTTTTACTGCTTTTTATAGGATTTTTAGAGGATATTTATATTGCTTAATATAGTATTTCTGCTTTTTATAGGATTTGTGCTTAATATAGTTTTTCTAAAAAATGTAGTATTTATGCTTAATCATACTATTTCTATATATTTCTGCAGGTCCCCAGGCAGCTAATCCTCTGTGAGGACTGATACATACAATACATATCAGGGCCTGCACGGCTTCCCAGCCAGCCAATCATATCTGGGGTCTGCCCTTTCTTCTCTCGTCATATCTCAGCGACAGATGTACAAAGAGCAATGCAAATCACAGTCAAAGTACACCAAAGTCCGCTGATTCACCCAGTACAAGAATTATGCTTCTAGTCCACCTAGTTTTTGAGTTACACGACGTTTTGTAACTGCAAAAAACGGCGTTTTTTGCCTCTCACCGCAATCTGATTCTGACTGCTCATCACCCTGTTTTCCAGGCGCTCGCTCTCTTTCCCAGTGGCGCAGCTGGTAATGACACAGGTCTGCAACCCAAAGGTCGTGGGTTCAATTACACCTTGGGCAACATGTGTTTTTTCCCTACAAATTAATACACTATCACACACCACTAATTCATATTCATTATTTATTACAATTCTGCAACCTTTTATGATTTTAGCAGCTTTTGTAATATGGACCTCAGATTCTTGTTAACACTCCATGGCACAAATACTGTTCCCTTTAGGCTCTGTGTGTGTGTGTGTGTGTGTGGTGTGTGTGTGTGTGTGTGTGTGTGTGAGAGAGAGAGAGAGAGAGAGCGAGAGAGAGCCTTTTGATGGGAGCATCTTATTATATCACTTAAATTCAATATATTTAGACTGGTTGACTGAATTTGATCCTGTGTGTGTCTCTCTGTGCATGTGTGTTTCCATATGTGCCCATATTTGTGATTGTGTGACTGTTATACTTTTTTTGCTGATTTTTTTTTTTTCAATTAACAATTAGATTGAGGGACCCTTAGCATGTTCAGGATTTTTCCAGCTGTCCATTTTGCTTTTCCAATTTTTCTATAAGTTATTACTGTTGTGCTAAGTCATAGCATTTCTGCTGCTTTTCAGTAGTTGTGCTAAATACAGCATTTCTGCTAAATCATACTATTTCTGCTATTTTATGAGATTTGTGCCAATACAGCATTTCTGCTAAATCATACTATTTCTGCTATTTCATAAGATTTGTACTAAATATAGTGTTTCTGCCAAATATAGTATTTCTGCTTAATTATAGTATTTCTGCCATTTTATAGTATTTGTGCTAAAACATAGTATTCTACTAAATGTAGTATTTATGCTTAATCATACTATTTGTATATATTTCTGCCAGGTCCCCAGGCAGCTAATCCTCTGTGAGGACTGATACATATAAAATTTACATATCAGGGCCTGCACGGCTTCCCAGCCAGCCAATCATATCTGAGGTCTGCCCTTTCTTCTCTCGTCATATCTCAGCGACAGATGTACAAAGAGCAATGCAAATCACAGCCAAAGTACACGAAAGTACGCTGATTCACCCAGTACAAGTATTATGCTTCTAGTCCACCTAGTTTTTGAGTTACACGACGTTTTGTAACTCCAAAAAACAGCGTTTTTCGCCTCTCACCGCAATCTAATTCTGACTGCTCATCACCCTGTTTTCCAGGCGCTCGCTCTCTTTCCAGGTGGCGCAGTTGGTAATGACACAGGTCTGCAACCCAAAGGTCGTGGGTTCAATTACACCTTGGGCAACATGTGTTTTTTCCCTACAATTAATACACTATCACAGACCACTAATTCATATTCATCATTTATTACAATTCTGCAAACTTTTATGATTTTAGCAGCTTTTCTAATATGGACCTCAGATTCTTCTTAACACTCCATGGCACAATACTGTTCCCTTTAGGCTCTGTGTATGGTGTGTGTGTATCAATATTTCTCCCATTTTAAAGTATTACTCCTCCATAATTGTATTTCTGTTAAATCAGAGTACTTTTACTACATCTTAGTACTTCTGCTCAATCATAGTATTTCTGCTAAATCATAGTATTTTGCCAATTATGGTTTTTGTGCCAATCATACATTTGTTTTATGTTATAGTATTATACTAAGTGGAGGAATTTCTGTCATGTTACAGTATATGTGCTGATTACAGTATTTCTGCTAAATCATAGTATTTCTACTATATTATATTTTTCTTTCTAAATATAGCATTTCTGCTATATAATTGTATTACTGCTATGTTATAATATTTGTGCTAAACCAGAGTATTTCTGCTGAAACATAGTATTTCTGCCGAATGATAGTATTTCTGTCAATTACAGTATTTGTGCTAAAACATAGTATTTTTTTTAAATTTCAATATTAATAGTAAATTACAGTGTCTCTGGTAAATCGCAGCATTTCTGCTATGTTGTACTGTTTTTCTAAATCATAGTATTTCTGTAATGTTTAAGAATGTTTGGCTAAATATATTCTTCTGTTATCTTATACTATTTCTCCTAAATTCTTGTATTTTTGAGAAGTTATCATGTTTCTGGTAAGTTACAATATTCTGCTAAGTTCTGCTATGCTATTGTATTTCTGCCAAGTATTATGTTTCCTCTAAGATATTACAGTTCTGCTAAGTTACTACATTTAGCAAAGTTCCTTTGCTTCTGCAAAGTTTTACAATTTCTGCAACTTTCAGCTTTTTCAGCTATTTTCAGCAGAAGGTTCAGCTTTAAGCATCCACACTGCATTTTCGCAGGAAATGCAAATTTTTCTAGTTATTATTATTATCTAGTTGCTTCCGTACGTTTTTGGACTTTAACTACTTTACAATTTTCAGCCGATTTTCACCGTTCAAATTTTAAACTATTCAGCTTTTCTGCTAACGACTGCTATGACTTTTGGTATTTTTAACTCTTATACTTTTAAAATATTAGCTTTTTTCCTTTAATTTGTCCCATTGAAATGAATGGGAAACTTCTGCAATTCTGCTAAAACTTGCTTGTTTTGAAACTTAACTACTTTGTCATACTTTCGCCTAGAACAACCATTCAAATTTTAAAATGTTCACAAATTATTGGGCTATCATGAATGATTCAGCTTTTCACATCTGTTACCGTTTTCATCTTATCCCTCTTTAAGTTTTGAGTTTCATCTTTGTGATTTTTCACAAATACATGCGTTGTTATGGTTGCTATGCACTTGGCTCCAGTGTGCCACTGTAAGTTTCGCAGTCTTCTCTTCATGTCGAACAACTTCTTGCTACTTGCTCAATTTTCACTTAACTTCCACAAATTATACATCAAAACGTAGGTATTTTTGCTGTCTTTCAGAAAATGTCACTATCATTGTTGTGGGATTTATAGAATTTTGGCAAATCTCCTCAGACCAACACAAAGTCTGAAAACTCTCCATAGAAGTCAATGGAGAGTTTGTTCAAAATCACCGCTGGATTTCTCTAATGAGAGCATTTTCGAATCGTCATATCTCTTAACGAAGCGAAGTTAGACATGAGGCTTGTGCCATATATCTTCAGACACTCCTGACGCTCACAATTCAAGAATTTTTTTCTCATCTATTACCATTTGGCCATGAATTGGGTTTGTTTGAGAGTAGGAAATTTGTCCCTCGCTCAGATTTCTCAGATTTCAAACTCTGGAAATGAGGCACTTTTTTCTCTCGTCATATCTTTTTGATGGATTTCCACAGAGACCTGAAAATTCCATGATTGTTCACCAAAGCCTGCTGTCTCTTACGGTGAAAGAATTATATCAATACTCCAAAGAGATTTAGAGTTAGAAAGCGTTGTTTGAGGGCAAGCCAAGGCAGTTTTCGCTTGCCTATACTCAGTTATGGTGCATTAGAAGTCAAATATCTTCAATAATTCATATTTTAATGATAAAGTGTCAACACTGTAAGAATCCCCATCTCTTCTGAACAAAACGGTGTAAGAATGACCGTTCTAGCCCCTACGGTTAGGAAATTATGGTCATTTGTTGAGGGGAATCCTCACTATGAGAAATACACTGCAGAAATCCTGTCTCTGTGCTCTGGTGTGTAAAAACGGCTGCACCTGTTTTGGCGGGAAAAAGTACACAGCCCTCTGATTGGTGGATTCAAATTTAGGCAGCTCCAGGCTGCTTGACTGACCTAGAAACTTGCTTGTCTCTCCCTATGTATGTGTGTGTGTGTGTTGTGTGTGTGTGTGTGTGTGTGTGTGTTGTGAGACAGAGAGAGAGAGAAAGGGAGGGCGAGAGAGAGTTGTGTGGATTTATGGGAGCATCTTATTATATGATTTAAATTCAATATATTTAGACTGGTTGACTGAATTTGATCCTGTGTGTGTCTCTCTGTGCATGTGTGTTTCCATATGTGTCCATATTTGTGATTGTGTCACTGTTATACTGTTTTTTTGCTGATTTGTTTCATTTAACAATTACATTTGAGGACCCTTAGCATGTTCAGGATTCTTTCAGCTGTCCATTTTGCTTTTCCAATTTTTCTATTTAAGTTATTACTATTGTGTTGAGTCATAGCATTTCTGCTGCTTTTCAGTATTTGTGCTAAAATACAGCATTTCTGCAAATCATACTATGTCTGCTATTTATGAGATTTGTGCTAAATACAGCATTTTGCTAAATCATACTCTTTCTGCTATTTCATAAGATTGTGCTAAATAGTGTTTCTGCTACTTTCTGCCAAATTTAGTATTTTT
>NW_020328280.1:0-22996 GCF_001858045.2 Oreochromis niloticus | reverse complement strand
TCTCTGTACATTTGTGTATCCATATTTGATTTTGCGTGTATTTGTAGATTTGTGTATCATATTTGATTTTGTGTGTATCTGTTGGCTGTTCTTATTTGTATTTCTAAATGTATTTTATTTTTATTTTTCACAGGTGAACAAAAATTAGTTTTGAGAAACTTAACCATGTTCCTTTTTATTCAGCTTGTCATTTTACCTTTCCAATATTTTCACTTAAGTTATTACTATTCTGCTCAAATCATAGTATCTGTTCTAAATCATTGTTATTGAGCTATATTGTAGGATTTCTGCTAAATCATAGTATTTCTACTATATTTATATTTCTTTCTAAATATCATTTCTGCTATAGAGTAGTATTTCTGTAATGTTTTCAGAATGTTTGGCTAAATATATTCTTTCTGTTATCTTATACTATTTCTCCGAAATTCTTGTATTTTGGGAAGTTATCGTGTTTCTGGTAAGTTACAATATTTCTGCTAAGTTCTGCTATGCTATTGTATTTCTGCCAAGTATTATGTTTCCTCTAAGATATTGCAGTTCTGCTAAGTTACTACATTTTAGCAACAAAGTTTTTACAATTTCTGCAACTTTTCAGCTTTTTCAGCTGTTTCAGCAGACAGCTTCAGCGTTAAGCATCCACACGCATTTTCGCAGGAAATGCAAATTTTTCTAGTTGTGTGGATGCTAGGCATCCACACTATGAGTTCCTGTTTCTCTTTATTCTTTATACTTATTATTCTAGTTGCCACTTTTTGCCTTTTTTGGCACTTTCTACTTCCACAATTTTCAGCCGATTTTCACCGTTCAAATTTTAAACTATTCTGCTATTTCTGCTAATGTGCTATGACTTTTGGTATTTTTCTGTTATACTTTTTAAAATATTAAGCTTTTTTCCTTTAATTTGTCCCATTGAAATGAATGGGAAACTTCCGCAATTCTGCTAAAACTTGCTTGTTTTGAAACTTAACTACTTTTCCTACTTTCACGTAGAACAACCATTCAAATTTAAAATGTTCACAAATTATTGGGCTATTCATGAATGATTCAGCTTTTTCATATCTGTTACAGTTTTCATCTTATCCCTCTTAAAGTTTTGAGTTTCATCTTTGTGATTTTTCAGAAAATACATGCGTTGTTATGGTTGCTATGCACTTGGCTTCCAGTGTGCCACTGTAGTTTGCAGTCTTCTCTTCATGTCCGAACAACTTCTTGCTACTTGCTCATTTTCACTCAACTTCCACAAATTATACATCAAAACGTAGGTATTTTTGCTGGCTTTCAGAAATGTCACATCATTGTTGTGAGATTTATAGAATTTTGGCAAATCTCCTCAGACCAACACAAAGTCTGAAAACTCTCCATAGAAAGTCAATGGAGAGTTTGTTCAAAATCACCGCTGATTTCTGTAATGAGAGGCATTTCGAATCGTCATATCTCCTTAACGAAGCGAAGTTAAACATGAGGCTTGTCCCAGTATATCTTCAGACACTCCTGACGCTCACAATTCAAGAATTTTTTCTCACCTATTACCTTTGGCATGATTGGTTTGTTTGAGGGTAGGAAATTCGTCCTCGCTCAGATTTCTTCAGATTTCAAACTCTGGAAATGAGGCACTTTTTTCTCTCGTCATATCTTTTTGATGGATTTCCACAGAGACCTGAAATTTCCATGACTGTTCACCAAAGCCTGCTGTCTCTTACGGTGAAAGAATGATATCGATACTCCAAATAGATTTAGAGTTAGAAAGCGTTGTTTGAGGGCAAGTCAAGGCAGTTTTCGCTTGCCTCTACTCAGTTATGGTGCATTAGAAGTCAAATATCTTTAATAATTCATATTTTAATGATAAATTGTCAACACTTAAGATTCCCCCATCTCTTCTGAACAAAACGGTGTAAGAATGACCGTTCTAGCCCCTACGGTTAGGAAATTATGGCCATTTGTTTGAGAGGAATCCTCACTATGAGAAATACACTGCAGAAATCCTGTCTCTCTCTGTGTGTGTAAAACGGCTGCACCTGTTTTGGCGGGAAAAAGTACACAGCCTCTCTGATTGGTGGATTCAAATTTAGCAGCTCCCAGGCTGCTTGACTGACTAGAAACTTGCTTTCTCTCCCTTGTGTGTGTGTGTGTGTGTGGTGTGTGTGTGTGTGTGACAGAGAGAGAGAGAAAGGAGGGCGAGAGAGAGTTTTTATGGAGCATCTTATTATATGATTTAAATTCAATATATTTAGACTGGTTGACTGAATTTGATCCTGTGTGTGTCTCTCTGTGCATGTGTGTTTCCATATGTGTCCATATTTGTGATTGTGTCACTGTTATACTTTTTTTGCTGATTTTTTCATTTAACAATTACATTTGAGGGACCCTTAGCATGTTCAGGATTCTTTCAGCTGTCCATTTTGCTTTTCCAATTTTTCTATTTAAGTTATTACTATTGTGTTGAGTCATAGCATTTCTGCTGCTTTTCAGTATTTGTGCTAAATACAGCATTTCTGCTAAATCATACTATGTCTGCTATTTATCAGATTTGTGCTAAATACAGCATTTCTGCTAAATCATACTCTTTCTGCTATTTCATAAGATTTGTGCTAAATATAGTGTTTCTGCTATTTCTGCCAAATTTAGTATTTTTGATTAATTAGGGTTTTCTACCAATCATAGTACAGTTTTACTGCTTTTTATAGGATTTTTAGAGGATATTTATATTGCTTAATATAGTATTTCTGCTTTTTATAGGATTTGTGCTTAATATAGTTTTTCTAAAAATGTAGTATTTGCTTAATCATACTATTTCTATATATTTCTGCCAGGTCCCCAGGCAGCTAATCCTCTGTGAGGACTGATACATACAAATACATATCAGGGCCTGCACGGCTTCCCAGCCAGCCAATCATATCTGGGGTCTGCCCTTTCTTCTCTCGTCATATCTCAGCGACAGATGTACAAAGAGCAATGCAAATCACAGTCAAAGTACACCAAAGTCGCTGATTCACCCAGTACAAGAATTATGCTTCTAGTCCACCTAGTTTTTGAGTTACACGACGTTTTGTAACTGCAAAAAACGGCGTTTTTTGCCTCTCACCGCAATCTGATTCTGACTGCTCATCACCTGTTTTCCAGGCGCTCGCTCTCTTTCCCAGTGGCGCAGTTGGTAATGACACAGGTCTGCAACCCAAAGGTCGTGGGTTCAATTACACCTTGGGCAACATGTGTTTTTTCCCTACAAATTAATACACTATCACAGACCACTAATTCATATTCATTATTTATTACAATTCTGCAACCTTTTATGATTTTAGCAGCTTTTGTAATATGGACCTCAGATTCTTGTTAACACTCCATGGCACAAATACTGTTCCCTTTAGGCTCTGTGTGTGTGTGTGTGTGTGTGTGTGTGTGTGTGTGTGTGTGTGTGTGAGAGAGAGAGAGAGAGAGAGCGAGAGAGAGCCTTTTGATGGGAGCATCTTATTATATCACTTAAATTCAATATATTTAGACCAGTGTGGTTGACTGAATTTGTCCTGTGTGTGTCTCTCTGTGCATGTGTGTTTCCATATGTGCCCATATTTGTGATTGTGTGACTGTTATACTTTTTTTGCTGATTTTTTTTTTTTCAATTAACAATTAGATTTGAGGGACCCTTAGCATGTTCAGGATTTTTCCAGCTGTCCATTTTGCTTTTCCAATTTTTCTATAAGTTATTACTGTTGTGCTAAGTCATAGCATTTCTGCTGCTTTTCAGTAGTTGTGCTAAATACAGCATTTCTGCTAAATCATACTATTTCTGCTATTTTATGAGATTTGTGCTAAATACAGCATTTCTGCTAAATCATACTATTTCTGCTATTTCATAAGATTTGTACTAAATATAGTGTTTCTGCCAAATATAGTATTTCTGCTTAATTATAGTATTTCTGCCATTTTATAGTATTTGTGCTAAAACATAGTATTTCTACTAAATGTAGTATTTATGCTTAATCATACTATTTGTATATATTTCTGCCAGGTCCCCAGGCAGCTAATCCTCTGTGAGGACTGATACATACAAATACATATCAGGGCCTGCACGGCTTCCCAGCCAGCCAATCATATCTGAGGTCTGCCCTTTCTTCTCTCGTCATATCTCAGCGACAGATGTACAAAGAGCAATGCAAATCACAGCAAAGTACACAAAGTACGCTGATTCACCCAGTACAAGATTATGCTTCTAGTCCACCTAGTTTTTGAGTTACACGACGTTTTGTAACTCCAAAAAACAGCGTTTTTCGCCTCTCACCGCAATCTAATTCTGACTGCTCATCACCCTGTTTTCCAGGCGCTCGCTCTCTTTCCAGGTGGCGCAGTTGGTAATGACACAGGTCTGCAACCCAAAGGTCGTGGGTTCAATTACACCTTGGGCAACATGTGTTTTTTCCCTACAAATTAATACACTATCACAGACCACTAATTCATATTCATCATTTATTACAATTCTGCAAACTTTTATGATTTTAGCAGCTTTTCTAATATGGACCTCAGATTCTTCTTAACACTCCATGGCACAAATACTGTTCCCTTTAGGCTCTGTGTATGTGTGTGTGTGTATCAATATTTCTCCCATTTTAAAGTATTACTCCTCCATAATTGTATTTCTGTTAAATCAAAGTACTTTTACTACATCTTAGTACTTCTGCTCAATCATAGTATTTCTGCTAAATCATAGTATTTTGCCAAATTATGGTTTTTGTGCCAAATCATAACATTTGTTTTATGTTATAGTATTACTACTAAGTGGAGGAATTTCTGTCATGTTACAGTATATGTGCTGATTACAGTATTTCTGCTAAATCATAGTATTTCTACTATATTATATTTTTCTTTCTAAATATAGCATTTCTGCTATATAATTGTATTACTGCTATGTTATAATATTTGTGCTAAACCAGAGTATTTCTGCTGAAACATAGTATTTCTGCCGAATGATAGTATTTCTGTCAAATTACAGTATTTGTGCTAAAACATAGTATTTTTTTTTAAATTTCAATATTAATAGTAAATTACAGTGTCTCTGGTAAATCGCAGCATTTCTGCTATGTTGTACTGTTTTTCTAAATCATAGTATTTCTGTAATGTTTAAGAATGTTTGGCTAAATATATTCTTTCTGTTATCTTATACTATTTCTCCTAAATTCTTGTATTTTTGAGAAGTTATCGTGTTTCTGGTAAGTTACAATATTTCTGCTAAGTTCTGCTATGCTATTGTATTTCTGCCAAGTATTATGTTTCCTCTAAGATATTGCAGTTCTGCTAAGTTACTACATTTTAGCAAAGTTCCTTTGCTTCTGCAAAGTTTTTACAATTCTGCAACTTTTCAGCTTTTTCAGCTATTTTCAGCAGATAGGTTCAGCTTTAAGCATCCACACTGCATTTTCGCAGGAAATGCAAATTTTTCTAGTTATTATTATTATTCTAGTTGCTTCCGTACGTTTTTTGGACTTTAACTACTTTAACAATTTTCAGCCGATTTTCACCGTTCAAATTTTAAACTATTCAGCTTTTTCTGCTAACGACTGCTATGACTTTTGGTATTTTTAACTCTTATACTTTTTAAAATATTAAGCTTTTTTCCTTTAATTTGTCCCATTGAAATGAATGGGAAACTTCTGCAATTCTGCTAAAACTTGCTTGTTTTTGAAACTTAACTACTTTGTCATACTTTCGCCTAGAACAACCATTCAAATTTTAAAATGTTCACAAATTATTGGGCTATTCATGAATGATTCAGCTTTTTCATATCTGTTACCGTTTTCATCTTATCCCTCTTTAAGTTTTGAGTTTCATCTTTGTGATTTTTCACAAAATACATGCGTTGTTATGGTTGCTATGCACTTGGCTTCCAGTGTGCCACTGTAAGTTTCGCAGTCTTCTCTTCATGTTCGAACAACTTCTTGCTACTTGCTCAATTTTCACTTAACTTCCACAAATTATACATCAAAACGTAGGTATTTTTGCTGCTTTCAGAAAATGTCACTATCATTGTTGTGGGATTTATAGAATTTTGGCAAATCTCCTCAGACCAACACAAAGTCTGAAAACTCTCCATAGAAAGTCAATGGAGAGTTTGTTCAAAATCACCGCTGGATTTCTCTAATGAGAGGCATTTTCGAATCGTCATATCTCCTTAACGAAGCGAAGTTAAGACATGAGGCTTGTGCCATTATATCTTCAGACACTCCTGACGCTCACAATTCAAGAATTTTTTTCTCATCTATTACCATTTGGCCATGAATTGGGTTTGTTTGAGAGTAGGAAATTTGTCCCTCGCTCAGATTTCTTCAGATTTCAAACTCTGGAAATGAGGCACTTTTTTCTCTCGTCATATCTTTTTGATGGATTTCCACAGAGACCTGAAAATTTCCATGATTGTTCACCAAAGCCTGCTGTCTCTTACGGTGAAAGAATTATATCAATACTCCAAAGAGATTTAGAGTTAGAAAGCGTTGTTTGAGGGCAAGCCAAGGCAGTTTTCGCTTGCCTATACTCAGTTATGGTGCATTAGAAGTCAAATATCTTCAATAATTCATATTTTAATGATAAAGTGTCAACACTGTAAGAATCCCCATCTCTTCTGAACAAAACGGTGTAAGAATGACCGTTCTAGCCCTACGGTTAGGAAATTATGGTCATTTGTTTGAGGGGAATCCTCACTATGAGAAATACACTGCAGAAATCCTGTCTCTGTGCTCTGTGTGTGTAAAAACGGCTGCACCTGTTTTGGCGGGAAAAAGTACACAGCCTCTCTGATTGGTGGATTCAAATTTAGCAGCTCCCAGGCTGCTTGACTGACCTAGAAACTTGCTTGTCTCTCCCTATGTATGTGTGTGTGTGTGTGTGTGTGTGTGTGTGTGTGTGTGTGTGTGTGAGACAGAGAGAGAGAGAAAGGGAGGGCGAGAGAGAGTTTTTATGGGAGCATCTTATTATATGATTTAAATTCAATATATTTAGACTGGTTGACTGAATTTGATCCTGTGTGTGTCTCTCTGTGCATGTGTGTTTCCATATGTGTCCATATTTGTGATTGTGTCACTGTTATACTGTTTTTTGCTGATTTGTTTCATTTAACAATTACATTTGAGGGACCCTTAGCATGTTCAGGATTCTTTCAGCTGTCCATTTTGCTTTTCCAATTTTTCGATTTAAGTTATTACTATTGTGTTGAGTCATAGCATTTCTGCTGCTTTTCAGTATTTGTGCTAAATACAGCATTTCTGCAAAATCATACTATGTCTGCTATTTTATGAGATTTGTGCTAAATACAGCATTTCTGCTAAATCATACTCTTTCTGCTATTTCATAAGATTTGTGCTAAATAGTGTTTCTGCTACTTCTGCCAAATTTAGTATTTTTGATTAATTAGGGTTTTTCTACCAAATCATAGTACAGTTTTACTGCTTTTTATAGGATTTTTAGAGGATATTTATATTGCTTAATCTAGTATTTCTGCTTTTTATAGGATTTGTGCTTAATATAGTTTTTCTAAAAAATGTAGTATTTATGCTTAATCATACTATTTCTATATATTTCTGCCAGGTCCCCAGGCAGCTAATCCTCTGTGAGGACTGATACATACAAATACATATCAGGGCCTGCACGGCTTCCCAGCCAGCCAATCATATCTGGGGTCTGCCCTTTCTTCTCTCGTCATATCTCAGCGACAGATGTACAAAGAGCAATGCAAATCACAGTCAAAGTACACGAAAGTACGCTGATTCACCCAGTACAAGAATTATGCTTCTAGTCCACCTAGTTTTTGAGTTACACGACGTTTTGTAACTGCAAAAAACGGCGTTTTTCGCCTCTCACCGCAATCTGATTCTGACTGCTCATCACCCTGTTTTCCAGGCGCTCGCTCTCTTTCACAGTGGCGCAGTTGGTAATGACACAGGTCTGCAACCCAAAGGTCGTGGGTTCAATTACACCTTGGGCAACATGTGTTTTTTCCCTACAAATTAATACACTATCACAGACCACTAATTCATATTCATCATTTATTACAATTCTGCAACCTTTTATGATTTTAGCAGCTTTTGTAATATGGACCTCAGATTCTTGTTAACACTCCATGGCACAAATACTCTTCCCTTTAGGCTCTGTGTGTGTGTGTGTGTGTGTGTGTGTGTGTGTGTGTGTGTGAGAGAGAGAGAGAGAGAGAGAGAGCGAGAGAGAGCCTTTTGATGGGACCATCTTATTATATCACTTAAATTCAATATATTTAGACTGGTTGACTGAATTTGGTCCTGTGTGTGTCTCTCTGTGCATGTGTGTTTCCATATGTGCCCATATTTGTGATTGTGTGACTGTTATACTTTTTTTGCTGGTTTTTTTTTCAATTAACAATTAGATTTGAGGGACCCTTAGCATGTTCAGGATTTTTCCAGCTGTCCATTTTGCTTTTCCAATTTTTCTATAAGTTATTACTGTTGTGCTAAGTCATAGCATTTCTGCTGCTTTTCAGTATTTGTGCTAAATACAGCATTTCTGCTAAATCATACTATTTCTGCTATTTCATAAGATTTGTACTAAATATAGTGTTTCTGCCAAATATAGTATTTCTGCTTAATTATAGTATTTCTGCCATTTTATAGTATTTGTGCTAAAACATAGTATTTCTACTAAATGTAGTATTTATGCTTAATCATACTATTTGTATATATTTCTGCCAGGTCCCCAGGCAGCTAATCCTCTGTGAGGACTGATACATATAAAATTTACATATCAGGGCCTGCACGGCTTCCCAGCCAGCCAATCATATCTGAGGTCTGCCCTTTCTTCTCTCGTCATATCTCAGCGACAGATGTACAAAGAGCAATGCAAATCACAGTCAAAGTACACGAAAGTACGCCGATTCACCCAGTATAAGAATTATGCTTCTAGCCCACCTAGTTTTTGAGTTACACGACGTTTTGTAACTCCAAAAAACAGCGTTTTTCGCCTCTCACCGCAATCTAATTCTGACTGCTCATCACCCTGTTTTCCAGGCGCTCGCTCTCTTTCCCAGTGGCGCAGTTGGTAATGACACGGGTCTGCAACCCAAAGGTCGTGGGTTCAATTACACCTTGGGCAACATGTTTTTTTTCCCTACAAATTAATACACTATCACAGACCACTAATTCATATTCATCATTTATTACAATTCTGCAAACTTTTATGATTTTAGCAGCTTTTCTAATATGGACCTCAGATTCTTCTTAACACTCCATGGCACAAATACTGTTCCCTTTAGGCTCTGTGTATCTGTGTGTGTATCAATATTTTTCCCATTTTAAAGTATTACTCCTCCATAATTGCATTTCTGTTAAATCAAAGTACTTTTACTACATCTTAGTACTTCTGCTCAATCATAGTATTTCTGCTGAATCATAGTATTTTTGCCATATCATGGTATTTGTGATAAAGCATTGTATTTCCACAAAATAACAGTATTATGTACTGTTATATTATTACTGCTCATAGTATTTCTGCCAAATCATAATATAACTGCAAAATAAAGATTTTTGAGCCAAATCATAGTGTTTGTGCTAAATCCTAGTAAATCTGCTCAGTGATATAACTTCTGCTATGCTGTAGTGCTTTTTGCTAGATTATAGAATTTCTTCTAAATCAAAGTATTTCATGTAAATCATAGAGCAGTTTTTACAGTCATCTTACTGTTAAGCCATAAATTACGTTTGTTTGAGGGGTGGAAATCTGTCCTCCTCTCACTTTTCAAACTCTGAAAATGAAGCCGTTTCTTCTCTCATCATATCTCCGTGACGGAGGTAAAAGGAGCAATGAAAATCGCAGTGAAAGTTCAGCAAAGTCTGCTGATTCACCCAGTACAAGAATTGTGCTTCTATCCCACCTAGTTTTGGAGTTACATGGCGTTTTGTAACTCCAAAAATCGGCGTTTTACGCCTCTCACCGCGATCTAAATCTGACAGTTCATCTCCCCGTTTTCCAAAGTGCTGCTCTGTTTCCCAGTGGCACAGTTGGTAATGACGCCGGTCGGTAGCCTAAAGGTCACGGGTTCAATTCCACCTTGGTCAACATTATTTTTTTCCCTAGAAATTAATACACTATCACAGACAAGTAATTCATATTCATCATTTATTACAATTCTGCAAAGTTTTATGATTTTAGCAGCTTTTCTAATATGGACCTCAGATTCTTCTTAACACTCCATGGCACAAATACTGTTCCCTTTAGGCTCTGTGTATCTGTGTGTGTATCAATATTTTTCCCATTTTAAAGTATTACTCCTCCATAATTGCATTTCTGTTAAATCAAAGTACTTTTACTACATCTTAGTACTTCTGCTCAATCATAGTATTTCTGCTAAATCATAGTATTTTTGCCATATCATGGTATTTGTGCCAAAACATTGTATTTGTACAAAGTCATAATATTTCTTCTAAATCATATTATTTCAATCAAATCTCAGGAGTTGTGCTAAAACACAGTATTATTACCAAATCATAGTATCTGTACCCAAACATATCTGTTCAACTTATTTAACTCTTCTCAACAGTCCAACACCTCTTCTTCACCCCGTTTCAGCAGAATTGAGTTTTTTCACCCCTTTTCAGCACAAATCCCAGCTTTTTCAGGTGTTTTCAACAGAAATCTCTTTTATTTCTGATTGCTGATGTCTTTGTTTTTCAGCTGCCCGCCCTCTTTCCAGGTGGCGCAATCAGTAATGACACGGCTCTGCAGCTCAAAGGTCGTGGGTTCAATCCCACCTTGGTCAACATTTTTTTTTCACTACAAATTTATACACTTTCACAGACCTGTAATTTATATTGCTAATTTTTTTCACTACAAATGAGTAGTGCAAAAACATACTATGTCTGCAACATCACAGTATATCTGTTATGTTGTAGTATTACTACTAAATCACAGTA
Source organism: Oreochromis niloticus (assembly GCF_001858045.2). Lineage (NCBI taxonomy): Eukaryota > Metazoa > Chordata > Actinopteri > Cichliformes > Cichlidae > Oreochromis > Oreochromis niloticus. Next base: position 12,077 of record NW_020328280.1, on the reverse strand, counting down.
TTTCTGCCAATTCAAGGAGGCTGACTGTTACTAAGTGCATCAGTGTACATAGGTCATCTGTTGTGTTGGAGTGCCCTCTTGTGGCGCCTTTTGGGTAGTGCCTTAGTAAACATGAACGCTGCAAAGAAGTGGTATCAGACTGGTTTGTAGTGGAGGAATTTGTTGCCAGTTTCTTTCATCTTTAATCCGTATTCAAGTTGTAATGTGGTAACTTTTGTGGCACAAATACCACAATATGGCAGAAATACTATGTTTTGGCACAAATACTTTGATTTGGTATACTTTAGCTTCTTCATCCCTTTTCAACAAAATTTTCATTTTTTTCACCCCTTTTCACCACAAATCCCAGCTTTTTCAGGTGTTTTCAACAGAAATCGCTTTTATTTCTGATTGCTGATGTCTTTGTGTTTCAGCTGCCCGCACCCTTTCCAGGTGGCGCAATCAGTAATGACACGGCTCTGCAGCTCAAAGGTCGTGGGTTCAATCCCACCTTGGTCAACATTTTTTTTCACTACAAATTTATACACTTTCACAGACCTGTAATTTATATTGCTAATTTTTTTCACTACAAATGAGTAGTGCAAAAACATACTATGTCTGCAACATCATAGTATTACTACTAAATCACAGTATTTCTGCCAATTCAAGGAGGCTGACTGTTACTAAGTGCATCAGTGTACATAGGTCATCTCTTGTGTTGGAGTGCCCTCTTGTGGCGCCTTTTGGGTAGTGCCTTAGTAAACGTGAACACTGCAAAGAAGTGGTATCAGACTGGTTTGTAGTGGAGGAATTTGGTGCCAGTTTCTTTCGTCTTTAATCCGTATTCATGTTGTAATGTAGTAGTACCACAATATGGCAGAAACACTATGTTTTGGCACAAATACGTGAAAACGGCTGCACCTGTTTTGGCGGGAAAAAGTACACAGCCTCTCTGATTGGTGGATTCAAATTCAGCAGCTCCCAGGCTGCTTGACTGACCTAGAAAGTTTCTTCTCTCTCCCTCTGTGTGTGTGTGTGTGTGTGTGTGTGTGTGTGTGTGTGTGTGTGTGTGTGTGTGTGTGTGAGACAGAGAGAGAGAGAGAGAGAGAGAGAGAGAGAGAAAGCCTTTTTATGGGATGATCTCATTGTAAGATTCAAATTCAATATATTTAGACTGGTTGACTGAATTGGATCTTGTGTGTGTGTGTGTGTGTGTGTGTGTGTGTGTGTGTGTGTGTGTGCATGAGAGAGAGAGAGAGAGAGAGAGAGAGAGACCCTCTTTAGGGCAGCATCTCATTGTTGGAAAAAAATATAATATATTCAGACTGGTTGACTGGCATAGACCCTCCGTGTGTCTCTGTCTCTGTACATTTGTGTATCCATATTTGATTTTGCGTGTATTTGTAGATTTGTGTATCCATATTTGATTTTGTGTGTATCTGCTGGCTGTTCTTATTTGTATTTCTAAATGTATTTTTATTTTATTTTTTCACAGGTGAACAAAAATTAGTTTTGAGCAAACTTAACCATGTTCCTTTTTATTCAGCTTGTCATTTTACCTTTCCAATATTTTCACTTAAGTTATTACTATTCTGCTCAATCATAGTATCTGTTCTAAATCATTGTTATTGAGCTATATTGTAGGATTTCTGCTAAATCATAGTATTTCTACTATATTATATTTTTCTTTCTAAATATATCATTTCTGCTATAGAGTAGTATTTCTGTAATGTTTCAGAATGTTTGGCTAAATATATTCTTTCTGTTATCTTATACTATTTCTCCGAAATTCTTGTATTTTTGGGAAGTTATCGTGTTTCTGGTAAGTTACAATATTTCTGCTAAGTTCTGCTATGCTATTGTATTTCTGCCAAGTATTATGTTTCCTCTAAGATATTGCAGTTCTGCTAAGTTACTACATTTTAGCAACGTTCCTTTGCTTCTGCAAAGTTTTTACAATTTCTGCAACTTTTCAGCTTTTTCAGCTAGTTTCAGCTGACAGCTTCAGCGTTCCAGCATCCACACTGCATTTTCGCAGGAAATGCAAATTTTTCTAGTTAGTGTGAATGCTTGTAAAAGCATTCACAGTATTGTTCTTCTAATCTTTATTATTCTATTTTATTATTATCTATTCCGTACGTTTTTTGTACTCCTACTCCTTCAAAACCGTTCAACTTAGAAAAACCATTCAAACACCGTTAGATTCCTCTTCTTTTGGACATGACTGCTTCTATTTTTCTCATTTTTAACATTTATATTTTTAATTTTATTTAACTTTTTTCAACAAAAATTTCCCATGTATTTCAATGGGGAGACCCTTCAAATCATCATTCAACTTACTCATTTTAAACTCCTACTACTTCGACATACATTGACGTAGAGCCACCATTCAAACTTTAAATCGAAGACAAGACATTCAACTATTGAACTTGTATTTATCTTTTCAATATCTCTTATACTTTTTCTTCAGTTCCAGTTTAAGTTTCATGATGTTTTTTCACCCGTTTCAGAGTTTATAATGGGTGTGTATGGGACGGAATGTTGGGGCTAGAGTGAGACAGCTGAACTGCTAGAGTGAGAGGAGCGAAAAAATTAATCTTAAAATATTTTTTAAAACTGCCGCTGTGTCCGCAGCGTTTGCTCTACAGGTATGATTTTACCCTCAAAACGTAGCCATCGCTGTCCTCTTTCATCCAATGTGTTTACTATTGTACTAGGTGTTATGGTTCTTTCATAAATGTCACCAATGCACAGCCTCCTCCCTCCAACTCCTCCATAGACTCTAATGTTAAAATGGCTCAGAAGGTTCGTTTGAAAAGCAGAAGAGCATGGTGTTTTTACACTGTCACCACGTCCATATAATAAACTCCACAGGCATGAAAACTGAGAATTAGGTAGACTGGACATTGCTGCCGCTCACGGTGAAAGAATTTCGTCAATAGGACCTGTACTTTTCATTTGGGAGCGATTTGTTTCGACCTGACTTTTCTGTTCATTTTAAGCAGCAAAAGTGAGGTGCATGTCTGTGTGCGTGTGTATGGAGCCACTGGGTGCAGTCACTATAGCAACCAGGCTCACACCTGCCTGCCTAACGAGCTCTCTCTCTCTCACTGTGCCAAGATTCATCTTAAACACTTCTCTTTCAACTGCTGCTGTATCCACAGTGTTTGCTCTACAGACATCATTTTACCCTCAAAACGAAGCCATCGTTGTTCTCTTTCCAACAGCGTGTCTTTCAAAGCTCATAGATACAAATGTTTTAAACTGTGTGCATCCAAGTGGAGGGATCACATTTTAGTCATTCAGTGATTCAAAGAATATGAACTTTTAATATTCATTCAGATGTTTTCTGACTCTAAATTTTCTTTTCTCATTTCTTAGGTTTTTCTAATTTTAATTTAAAAACTTTTCAGCTATTTTCCAACTTCTTCTGTGTGAACATCAGCTTTCAAAAGTTCTGCACTTTTGTTTTCAGGTTAAAAACTCTGTATTTTCCAGCTCATTCAACATTTTTATTTTTAACTCAAATTCAGCAATTAATTCATTTCAGTGCATACATTCAGATTCAAGCATTCACACTGCAGTTTCTTCAGAAAATGCACTTTCTAGTTCTATTTTATTATTATCTATTCCGTACGTTTTTCGCCGACTATCTCCTTCAAAACCGTTCAACTTAGAAAACCATTCAAACACCATTAGATTCCTCTTCTTTTGGACATGACTGCTTCTACTTTTCTCATTTATAACATTTATATTTTTAAAATTATTCAACTTTTTTCAACAAAAATTTCCCATGTATTTCAATGAGGAGACCCTTCAAATCCTCATTCAACTTACTCATTTTCAAACTGTATCTACTTCAACATACGTTGACATAGAGCCACCATTCAACTTTAAAACGAAGACAAGACATTCAACTATTCAACTTGTATTTATCTTTTCAATATCTGTTATACTTTTTCTTCAGTTCCAGTTTAAGTTTCATGATGTTTTTTCAGCCGTTTCAGAGTTTATAATGGGTGTGTATGGGACGGAATGTTGGGGCTAGAGTGAGACAGCTGAACTGCTAGAGTGAGAGGAGCGAAAAAATTAATCTTAAAATATTTTTTAAAACTGCTGCTGTGTCCGCAGCGTTTGCTCTACAGGTATGATTTTACCCTCAAAACGTAGCCATCGCTGTCCTCTTTCATCCAATGTGTTTACTATTGTACTAGGTGTTATGGTTCTTTCATAAATGTCACCCAAGCACAGCCTCCTCCCTCCAACTCCTCCATAGACTCCAATGTTAAAATGGCTCAGAAAGTTCCTTTGAAAATCAGAAGAGCAGGCTGTATTTACACTGTCACCACGTCCATATAATAAACTCCACAGGCATGAAAACTGAGAATTAGGTAGACTGGACATTGCTGTCGCTCACGGTGAAAGAATTTTCTCAATAGGACCTGTACTTTTCATTTGGGAGCGATTTGTTTCGACCTGACTTTTCTGTTCATTTTAAGCAGCAAAAGTGAGGTGCATGTCTGTGCGCGTGTGTATGGAGCCAGTGGGGGCAGTCACTATAGCAACCAGGCTCACACCTGCCTGCCTGACTAACGAGCTCTCTCTCACTCTGCCAATATTCATCTTAAACACTTCTCTTTCAACAGCTGCTGTGTCCACAGTATTTGCCCTACAGCCATCATTTTACCCTCAAAATGAAGCCATCGTTCTTCTCTTTCCAACAGCGTGTCTTTCAAAGCTCAGAGATGTAAACCTTTAAAACTGTGTGGATCCAAGTGGAGTGATCATATTTTAGTCATTCAGTGATTCAAAGAATATGAACTTTTAATATTCATTCAGATGTTTTCTGACTCTAAATAGTCTTTTCTCATTTTTTAGGTTTTTCTAATTTACATTTAAAACATTTTCATCTATTTTCCAACTCCTTCTGTGTGGTTGTCAGCTTTTAGCAGTTCAGCACTTTTGTTTTCAGGTTAAAATTTCTGTATTTTTCATCTCATTCAACATTTTTAACTTAAATTCAGCAATTAATTCATTTCAGTGCATACATTCAAATTCAAGCATTCACACTGCAGTTTCTTCAGAAAATGCACTTTCTAGTTTGTGAATTATGACCTTTCTAAAAGTCCAAAAGTAGGATTATCCAGGAAATGCTCTTTGGCTAATTGTCGGTAAACAGCTGTGTGGCAGGCAGAGTTGGACCCAAATGCAGGAGTCGGAAGGTAGGAAGTTAACTAAAAATGGCAGCTTTAATGCCGAAGACTTTGTGAAAACATAAAACAAAAACAAGGCAAGGAAGGAGCTAGGAATCTAGGACTCAAGGATGAATTATGGACAGGGCTCACAGCTCGGAGGGAGGTCACAACAAAGGAGAAGACACACACCAGGTAATTAGGGAGATAGGACACTAGAAATCCACCAATCCAAGACAAAGGAAGCAAAATTAAACACAGAGCACAAGAGACAAGTGACTATCAAAATAAGACGGGAAGTAATTAATACTGAGACCAGGACTAAAACACATGAACTTCAAACAACTAAACGGGGTAACCAGACAAACTCAGACACAGGACGCAGAGAGACCACACAGGTATGGGGGCACGACTGGCTAAACAGAAACTAAATAATATATACTACAAAAATTACAAGACCCAGGGACCATGGGTTCTCATATTCACTCCTCACTGTATACAGTGTTAACACTCAATGCAACACTTGAACTAGTGGGTGATGTTATAGTGGTTACGACCATCTTTTTATACCCTCTATGGCAGGGATCTCATTTTAAATCAGTGAAACAGTTCTTTTCTGTCAGTGGTGAGTTTAAATGAACTACACATTAAATCCTACTAAATATATGAAAAAAGTGTAATTTCATCAATATGAAAATACACTTAATGGTCCAAAATTGATGCCCTCTTTCCCAAAGCTGACCAGTGGGCCAGATTGGAGTCTTTGCCGGGCCACTTCTGGCCCCCAGGCCTTACGTTGAACCATTTATCTGTGGAATAACCAGTTAAAATTTTACAATAACTGAGAGTACTTTAGATTTAGTTAGGATTGACATATAAAGATGTGAGTTATTGATGAATGGATTCTCAAGTCCATCTGACAGGACTGTGGAGACATGTCAAATGAAAAATTTGGGACCCACAAACAGTGCTACAGTGTGTTACTGACACAGCCTAATCTACACTGTGTGTTTGTAATAATGAAGAAACATGTAACACTGTCCAATGAGACTGCAGTCATCGCCTCTTGTTCGTGTTCTACCAAATACAAAACCACTTCCACCGTATTTGTTTTCTTCATCGCTCGTGCCTTTTTTTACGCACCGAGCAAACCCTTTTCACAGACAGTTTACTTTAACAACGACGCTGCAGAGATAGAATTTCATGAAGCAAATAATTTCCTCCACATGCCAACTGTACCCTTAAAACTAAATAAATAAGTAAATAAAATTCCCTTTCAGCGTTTTCTGAGTGTGCCATGGTTTACATAGGAGGTTTTGGAAACAATAACAGTGCTGAGTGAGTAGCACTGACTTTGCTTGTCATACGCCCACTCAGTCACCCTCATCAAACCCACATGTTGTAGCTGCAGATGAACAAGCTTGGTGCAGTTGCTATGCTCCTGCTTTTATTGATTTATTTCTTTGCATTTCCAGCGTCGTGCCGTGTCTTGGGTGAGACAGCGCTTGACAGATGTTCATAAAAGACACCTCTGCTTTGTGCAGTGATTCTTTCATATGCCTCATATTTGTCTGTGTGCACATAGGAGTCGTCGTCTATCCATTCCCTGCTGTATCCTAGACATTATGTCTTCAAACTAAGTAGACTATCTCAGACTTACACCTTCCTGATGGGATATACACCAATCGGCCACAACCCTAAAACTAATAACAGGTGAAATTGCAAATTCCAACAGTAGCCCAAATATTGATGCTGGATGCTTTTAAGTAATCAGTAAGTTTTTCATCTTGGGTTTCTCCATGTCCTCCACTTGCTTCTTTTTCCTCTGGTCTTAGCTTTGAAGTCAAAACATCTCTTTTTTAGTTGATCCACAGCCGGCATGTCAGGGAAAGGGGGAAAAAATCACTCCACTGGAAACACTTTGGAAATATATGCTTTTTCTTCCTTCTTGGTTGGTATTGTTTTGTTTTCTTCTGTGGTAATTCTCCTTTTCCCCCTTTAGTAGTGCAGGCTTAGCTCTACAGCATCATCACTGCTTCCTCCAATACACTTTGAGATGAACTTGCTTCCTTATGTTACGTCCTTGTGACCACAGGTCTGTTAATTTACAATAATTGTGCTCAGTAATAAGAATAAAACTGGCCGGTATGGATATTTCATGAATGTGACAATAATTTTGTACATAAACTTTTAAACAACATTTCTGCTATAACAGTGATCTCTATCATCTTCTCTATACCTATATATTACCTATATTATATAGGTAATATAAATAAATAGTATAAATATAATATAATACTATATAATTATATAATAATATAAATAGCAATCACTTTAGTTCCCAGTGATGATTTCAAAAAATCATTTATACATTCTGTTGGGAACCTTGGTTCTAGCGTTCCTATGGATGCTACTGTAATGAACCATCCAGCATCCTCCCCCAGTAGGAGCGTGCACCCTGCCAGTATCCTACCCCAAAAAGCACAAGGTGTGAAGACTTCTACAGCCTTACTTATACTTCCGGGTCCGCGAGTCCACTAGGGTCCAGTCCAAGTGACATAAATATGTCGTTTACGTTATAATGCACCAACTACCGGATTTGAAAAAGTACAACGGGAATGTTGGGTTTGGCTGTTCAAGATAATCAAAGCTTACGTTCCTTCATTCAATATGTGACGGAACAAGCCTGACTTTGGAGGCCCCGCCTTTCAACCCACAGGAGCTGAAGGATCTGCAGTACCCTTTCTATAGTACAAGTTACCCTTTGTCCTCCTCAATATTGGGCAGGTTGTTTAATGTTGTGGATGAATGTTGTACGTGTTTGGGTCTGCACCAGTGTGCCCTCCTAGCAAACTTCTGTCAGAGGTCCACGCAGAAGGCAGCAGTATAATTAGATGCTCGAACCACCTCAGCCGGCTGCCTTTGATGTGAAAGAAGCAGCAGCCGCAGACATCAAGAAGGAAGCTGCGCTTGTAATCTTTTTGATTTGTAGCAAAAGTTTGTGTAGGTCAGGTTTTGAATATAAATCCATTTTTCAAACAGAAAGCATCGCCTCTGGTGTCCCTCCTCAACAAGTCTGGGGAATGTTTGAACCTGCGCTTTTACTCAAAAGTAATAAAAGGAAGAATACTTTTATAAACAACTTTTTTTTTTTTTGCAACAGCAAACATGTTTTCAAAGAAGCATACTACAGCAGCTGCTTGAAATAGGCACGAATGCCTCATTGTTGGTTTCAGTAAGTTACAAAAATTGTTGGACTTGGATTGAAAAGGCCTGAAAGGTTCTGCAGGGACACACACACACACACAACACACACACACACACACACACACACACACACACACACACACACACCATTGAATCATCTTCCAAACATTCTCACTGAAAAAAATATAGAAACCATGCACCACTGTGTGTTTATGTGTGCGTTTCTCTATATTTTCTTCATCTGTTTAGTGGCTAGAAGTGGTTAACTTGTGTTTTTGCGTCCGAGAATCATTAGTGAAATTAGTTGAATTACAAATACAGCTCGAGGCGTTTGCCCTTTCCTGTCATTTTTGCTGCATCATTATGAGGTTAACTTTATGTCTGCTTCACAAGTGAAATGTGCTCGCAGACGGGAATTTAATGCACTGATGCGCGTTTCTCCTCAGTGCTTATTTGGGCCATAGACGAGTTACAGCCAAGTGCCCCCAAATGACCACTGTGGCCTGCTGTGCCCATGTGCGTTTTGAAGGCTTGTGATTCAGCCACACATGGGACTGTGACTTCAGCTGACTGTAATGGATGGCAAGGACATTCTTTAAATGACGCGGTCCCCCGCCCCCCGTGGATCCTCCCATCCTTGTCTGCGGGCTCAAGATATGGCGGCTACTGGGATGAAACGTGAAGGAAGACCAGGCTAGTTCAGCCTTTTGGTTATGCAGCCTGGGCTTAAAGTAGGCCAGCTCATGCCTGGAAGCAGCCGTGCCAAATGAACTTCCTTAGCTGTTGTGTTCGCGGTGTTTTGGAGGAGCCTCCAGGGAGCTGGGGCTGTCAAGGCAATGTGAAGCACTTGCAATGCAGGAAAAAAAAAAGGAAACTCACTTGGTTTGGTTCTCTGACAGTCCCTGTTTGCAATGCAGAAAGTTGAAACATATTTGATTTTAAATTTTAAAACTATAACAGTGCAGAAATAATAGATCAGCTGCCTGTCTATAGCAATACTTACTGAAGTCTTTACTTCGTCGATCACGCTAGAGCGACGCGAAACATTTTCATCATGTGCGGGCCGATATGAAGACGGAAATAGGACGAAACTCCTGCTGTCTGGTGGTGGTAGAACAGCATGGGCTGATGGGAAACTCTCAACTAAATCTCCCAAACGTGGCCAGGGCTCTGACGGAGAAGCTGTGGGACAAACTAGGTGGGTCTAAAAAGAGGATGGCAGAGCTGCAATGAATAGCATTAGCCATCCTGTGTTTGTGACATCAGAAGTATAAATGAAGGGTTAATTGAAAGAGGAAGAAGTTGAATTTATCAAATCCCATACAGTGCTATGAGTCTGCAGATTCACCACTTTGGGCTTTGCACATAAACAATAATAGGATTCATATTTCATAGGTTGTGCATGTTGTCTGCTGGGATAGTAACAAATTAAACGCATTTGCTGCATATTAAGCATTCAGAGTCATTTTATTGAGCAGTCCTCCTATGGGGATCAGACTAATAAGCCATTACATTTATCTGCTCTCTGCGTTATTGGTTGCTTTAAGAATATTTAATGTATCCTGTGAACTAATGAGAAATAGCATACTTCTATTTTAGGGGAAACGGGTGATAGGTTACATTTTAAGTAGCAGTAGCTTGCATTAAGATAGTTTTTCTTCTCGTACATGTTTTCTGAAATTTTGGATCAATAGATACGTTTTCATACTTTCAGAACATAAACGTAAATAGCCTAAAATGTCAATATACACGACATCTCTTCCTATGAAGATAGGATCACCCACCAATAAATTAATAATCATTTTTTAAGTATGGTTTATTAATCAGGTCTGACTGAATACATAAGCCATGTAAGGCTTCTAAGTGGCTTGTCTCTCTGAGAGGCAATCCATGAGAGCCACTGACATTTTATTTACATTAACTTTCAATAATTTGAAATAAGATTAAATAAGCTTAAAGCATTGTAAAAAACAAAAAAACATCATATGTGTCTTTGGGAAACTAGTATTCACCAAGCTGATCACCAAAATAAAGCAAAAATGCAAAACTACTGCAAATTCCTCTGCATGGTACTTTCTGTGTCAGGTTAATTTTGTTTTTATAACTCACCTGTTTGAATTATGTTTAAGTCTTAAAGTTAAGACAGTGGCTGCTTTGATTGACAGGTGTGCTGACAATTAAAGAATGCTTGTTTAATTTGAGTCACTGGACTGAACTTTTCCACCATGTCCTTGATTTTGTATTTTTATTTTTAATTAAATTATCTCATAAATAAAGTTTTCTGTGTTGCACAGACCAAACCTGCAGGTTCCGCATATGAGAACGCCCAAACAAGAGAGCTACTGTACAGTGGTTGCACTCATCTTCTCTATACCGTCTTTGGTATTTATGGGCAAACAATAAACATAAGCTAGTACTAGATGTCACGATTTTTCTTCAGGTAATTATTTAAATTATTTTTTGGGATTACAAATTTCCTTTAAAATTTTTAAATATTAAGTATACTTTAATTTGCATAAATAACCGACAGACAAAGAGCAGTGAAATGCACATCTACATGTGAATTTTGGAAATTTCATTCCTCTAATCTGCTTTCAACCTAAACACTTCTTGTGAGCTTAAAAATTTTATTTACTTTCTCTTTAATATAAAACTTCTCTTCTTCAGTGCAAGAGCTCTGTCAGAGGCACGCTCCCTTTAAGACATTGCCACCTTCTCACGAGTAAAGCAAGGGTGTGCATTTTTCACTGGCACTCACAGCAGGACCTTGCCTCCACACTTATTTCACTGTCAGAATCCACCAGGAGAGACTCTTTAACAGTTTCTATGATGAAATAGCTGCTAAACAGTCAGGGAATCCCTCACGACCAGACAAAGCTCATTTAATGAACATCCTGTCACTAGTAAAACTGCAGCATTCTCGCAGCCGGGTTGGGGGCTGCACAGAGATTCTCAGAGCATCGATTTATTCACACATACAGCACACGTGCTGGTCTATACTGGGCTGCAGAAAGGGAAATGGAGAGGTGACAAGATCAGGGAGAAATAGGGAGTGCAATAATTGCACTGACTGAGTGGGGGATGAATCCGGGAAAACAGAAGTGAGAATAGGAGTAGGTGGAAAAAGGGTGGTGAAGGCTCGAGTGGCAGGGGCCCGTTCCCGCTGAGCAGCCCGGGATAATCAGAGGAGGGAAATGAGCCAAGTCCACGCAGTCTTCGCCAACCGCCCCGGAGCGACGATGACAAGCCTGATGGATGGCAGTGCACAGTGAGCACACTCCTATGGGAGGGAAGGAAGAGAAGGGAGACAAGTGGAGGACCGAAGAGAGAAGACAGGGAGCTGCAGGTGGTCAGTGAGGTAGCCGGAAACCAGAAGATACACAGGAATCAGTGTGAAAGATGAGCTACACCAAGAAAACACGTGTTTTTAATACCCGCCAAGATTAAATATTTAAGCTATGCAGATATTTCTTTGTGACCTGAATATGTTTTCACAAAACTTTGAAATATATACAAAGGTAGTCACATATAAGCATGTCACAATTTTAAATATGTAGTATACTTACGTAAAAGGTTCTTACGAATTGGAGCATATGGGGTTTACATTAAATATACAAATATTTGTGGGTGTGGAAGTTGGAGTCCATTGACACATTTTTCACATTCTACAGCAGAATTACTAACGATGTAAGGGAGAGG
>NW_020328279.1:0-9895 GCF_001858045.2 Oreochromis niloticus | reverse complement strand
ATTTAGTTGAAATACTATGATTTTCCAGAAATACTATGCCTTAATAGTAATACTATAACATAACAGATATATGATGATTTTTGCAGACATTCTGGTTTTACACAAATACTATAATGTGGCAGAAATACTATGTTTTAGCACAAATACTATGATTTGCTAGAAATACTATGATTTGGCACATATACTGTATTCAGCAGATATACTATAACAAAATAGAGAGTCTACGACTTAGTAATAATACTATAACATAATAGATATACTATGATTTTGCAGACAGTCTATGTTTTTGCACAACTAGCACAATGTGGCAGGAATACTATGATTTGGCACAAGTACCATGGTTTAGTAGAAATACTCTTTTGGCACAAATACTATGTTTCAGTACAAATACTATGATTTGGCAATAATACTGCATTTCAGCACAACTACTGAGATTTGATTGAAATACTATGATTTAGAAGAAATACTATGACTTCGTACAAATACTATGTCTTGGTTCGAAAACTATGATTTGCAAAAAATACTATGATTTGGCACAAACACCATGAATTTTCAAAAATACTATGATTTAGCAGAAATACTATGATTGAGCAGAAGTACTAAGATGTAGTAGAAGTACTTTGATGTAGCACAAATACTATTATGGAGGAGTAATACTTTAACATGGGAGAATTATTGAGACACACACACATACACAGAGAGCAAAGTGTACAGGGGCTGTTAAGAGTCTGGGCTTGGTATATCTAGGTCAGCTAAATTGGCTGCACCTGCTGTAATCAGCCCTTACACACACAGACACAGAGAGAGCTATGGCTTTTCTTCAGTGTATTTCTCACATTCAGGATTCCCCTCGAACAAATGGCCATAATTTCCTAACCGTAGGAGCTAGAACGGTCATTCTGACACCGTTTTGTTCAGAAGAGATGGGGGAATCTGCAGGTCTTCATAATTCAGAGATAAAATGTAAATTATTGAAGATATATGACTTGTAATACACTGTAACTGAGTAGAGGCGAAGCAAAACTGCCTTGACTTGCCCTCAAACAACGTTTTGTAACTCTAATCTTTATGGAGCATCAAAATCATTCTTTCACCGTAAGAAACAGCACGCTTTGGTGAACAGTCATGGAATTTTCAGGTCTCTGTGGAAATCCATCAAAAAGATATGACGAGAGAAAAAAGTGCCTCATTTCCAGAGTCTGAAATCTGAAGAAATCTGAGCGAGGGACAAATTTCCTACCCTCAAACAAGTATAATTCATGGCCAAACGGTAATAGCTGAGAAAAAACTTCTTGAATTGTGAGCATCAGGAGTGTCTGAAGATATATTGGCACAAGCCTCATGTCTCAACTTTGTTTCGTTAAGGAGATATGACGATTTGAAAATGCTTCTCATTAGAGAATCCAGCGCTGATTTTGAACAAACTCTCCATTGAGTTTCTATGGAGAGTTTTCAGACTTTGTGTTACTCTGAGGAGATTTGCAAAAAATCTCTAAGTCCCACAAGAATGATAGTGACATTTTCTGAAAGCCAGCAAAAATACCTACGTTTTGATGTATAATTTGTGGGAGTTGAGTGGAAATTGAGCGAGTAGCAAGAAGTTGTTCAGACATGAAGAGAAAATTCAGAATGGACGAGTGTACACTCTGAGTTAATTGCATAGCAACCATAACAACGCATGTATTTTCTGAAAAATCACAATTTTGCAACTGAAAACTTAAAGAGGTATAAGATTAAAACGGTAGAAGATCTGAAAAGCTGAATCAGACAGGAATAGCCCAATAATCTGAGAACATTTTAAAGTTTGAATGGAGTTTCTAGGTGAAAGTATGACAAAGTAGTTAAGTTTCAAAAACAAGCAAGTTTTAGCAGAATTGTGGAAGTTTCCATTCATTTCAATGGGACAAATTAAAGGAAAAAAGTGTAATATTTTAAAAAGTATAACAGTAATAAACACCAAAAGTCATTGCCGGAAAGAGCAGAAAGAGCAGAACAGTATAGAGTTTGAACTGAGAAAATCGGCTGAAAACTGAGGAAGAAGTTAAGTGCCAAAAAGTGTACGGAAGCAACTAGAAGAATAATAAAGAATAAAGAGAAACAGGAAAACAATTGTGTGGAAGCCCTTTAGGGCATCCACACAATAAAGAATAAAGAGAAACAGGAAAACAATAGTGTGGAAGCCCTTTAGGGCATCCACACAACTAGAAAAATTTGCATTTCCTGCGAAAATGCTGTGTGGATGCCGGAACGCTTAAGCTGTCTGCTGAAAATGACTGAAAAAGATGAAAAGGTGCAAAAATTGTATGGCAGTAAAGAAACTGAAAAATTATGCTGAAAACTAGTGAAAAAACAGAAACTTTGCTGAAAAGAGGTGAAAAGGCAAAAATTCTGCTTCAAAGGGGTACAGAAGTTCATTTGTACTGAAAAGAGGAGAGGTGAAAAGGTTTCCTCTGAAATGAGCAGAAGATACTGAGATTTGTATTGATAAGAGGTGAAAGGCTGAAAATTCTGCTTAAAATAGGTGAATCAGCAGAATTTCTACTGAAAAGAGGTAAAGAAGTAGAACGTTGCACTGAAAACAGGTGAATCAGCAGAATGTCTGCTAAAAAAGAGATTTCTGTTGAAAACACCTGAAAAAGCTGGAATTTGTGCTGAAAAGGGGTGAAAAAACTCACAATTCTGCTGAAACGGGGTGAAGAAGAGGTGTTGGGCTGTTGAGAAGAGTTAAATAAGTTGAACTGATATGTTTGGGTACAAATACTATGATTTGACAATAATACTGCGTTTTAGCACAACTCCTGAGATTTGATTGAAATACTATGATTTAGAAGAAATATTATGACTTTGTAGAAATACAATATTTTGGCACAAATACTATGATTTGGCAGAAATACTATTATTTATTGGAAATACTATGATTTACCAGAAGTACAATGTTTCTGCAAAAATAGTATAATTTTGAAGACATCACAGATATATGATGATTTTGCAGACATTCTGGTTTTACACAAATACTATAATGTGGCAGAAATACTATGATTTGCTATAAATACTATGATTTGGCACATATACTGTATTCAGCAGATATACTATAACAAAATAGAGAGTCTACGACTTAGTAATAATACTATAACATAATAGATATACTATGATTTTGCAGACAGTCTATGTTTTTGCACAACTAGCACAATGTGGCAGAAATACTATGATTTGGCACAAGTACTATGATTTATTAGAAATACTCTTTTGGCACAAATACTATGTTTCAGTACAAATACTATGATTTGGCAATAATACTGCGTTCAGCACAACTACTGAGATTTGATTGAAATACTATGATTTAGAAGAAATACTATGATTTCGTACAAATACTATGTTTTGGTTCGAATACTATGATTTGCAAAAAATAGTATGATTTGCACAAGTACCATGATTTAGTACAAATACTACGAATTGGCAGAAATACTGTGACTTAGTAGTAACACTTTAACATAACAGATATACTGTGATTTTGCAGACATAGTATGTTTTTGCACAAATACTACGACTTTGCTCAAATACTATGAAATTGCAGTAATACTATGATTTTGAAGGAATACTATGATGTGGTAGAAATACTATGCCTTAGTAGTAATACTATAACATAACAGGTATACTGATTTTGCAGAAACAGTATGTTTTTGCACAAATACTACGATTTTGCTCAAATACTATGAAACTGCAGTAATACTATCATGTTGAAGGAATACTATGATTTGGTAGAAATACTATGCCTTAGTAGTAATACTATAACATAACAGATATACTGTGATTTTGCAGACATAGTATGTTTTTGCACAAATACTACGATTTTGCTCAAATACTATGAAATTGCAGTAATACTATGATTTTGAAGGAATACTATGATGTGGTAGAAATACTATGCCTTAGTAGTAATACTATAACATAAAAGATATACTGTGATTTTGCAGACATAGTATGTTTTGGCACAAATACTACGATTTTGCTCAAATACTATGAAACTGCAGTAATACTATCATGTTGAAGGAATACTATGATGTGGTAGAAATACTATGCCTTAGTAGTAATACTATAATATAACAGATATACTGTGATTCTGCAGACATAGTATGTTTTTGCACAAATACTACGACTTTGCTCAATACTATGAAATTGCAGTAATACTATGATTTTGAAGGAATACTATGATGTGGTAGAAATACTATGCCGTAGTAGTAATACTATAACATAACAGTTATACTGATTTTGCAGACACAGTATGTTTTGGCACAAATACTACGATTTTGCTCAAATACTATGAAACTGCAGTAATACTATCATGTTGAAGGAATACTATGATGTGGTAGAAATACTATGCCTTAGTAGTAATACTATAACATAACAGTTATACTGATTTTGCAGACACAGTATGTTTTTGCACAAATACTACGATTTTGCTCAAATACTATGAAACTACAGTAACACTATCATGTTGAAGGAATACTATGATGTGGTAGAAATACTATGCCTTAGTAGTAATACTATAACATAAAAGATATACTGTGATTTTGCAGACATAGTATGTTTTTGCACAAATACTACGACTTTGCTCAAATACTATGAAATTGCAGTAATACTATGAGTTTGAAGGAATACTATGATGTGGTAGAAATACTATGCCTTAGTAGTAATACTATAACATAACAGTTATACTGATTTTGCAGACACAGTATGTTTTTGCACAAATACTACGATTTTGCTCAAATACTATGAAACTACAGTAACACTATCATGTTGAAGGAATACTATGATGTGGTAGAAATACTATGCCTTAGTAGTAATACTATAACATAAAAGATATACTGTGATTTTGCAGACATAGTATGTTTTGGCACAAATACTACGATTTTGCTCAAATACTATGAAACTGCAGTAATACTATCATGTTGAAGGAATACTATGATGTGGTAGAAATACTATGCCTTAGTAGTAATACTATAATATAACAGATATACTGTGAGTCTGCAGACATAGTATGTTTTTGCACAAATACTACGACTTTGCTCAAATACTATGAAATTGCAGTAATACTATGATTTGAAGGAATACTATGATGTGGTAGAAATACTATGCCTTAGTAGTAATACTATAACATAAAAGATATACTGTGATTTTGCAGACATAGTATGTTTTGGCACAAATACTACGATTTTGCTCAAATACTATGAAACTGCAGTAATACTATCATGTTGAAGGAATACTATGATGTGGTAGAAATACTATGCCTTAGTAGTAATACTATATATAACAGATATACTGTGATTCTGCAGACATAGTATGTTTTTGCACAAATACTACGACTTTGCTCAAATACTATGAAATTGCAGTAACACTATCATGTTGAAGGAATACTATGATTTGGTAGAAATACTATGCCTTAGTAGTAATACTATAATATAACAGATATACTGTGATTTTGCAGACATAGTATGTTTTTGCACAAATACTACAATTTTGCTCAAATACTATGAAATTGCAGTAATACTATGATTTTGAAGGAATACTATGATGTGGTAGAAATACTATGCCTTAGTAGTAATACTATAACATAACAGATATACTGTGATTCTGCAGACATAGTATGTTTTAGCACAAATACTGCGACTTCTGCCATGGAGTGTTAACAAGAATCTGAGGTCCCACATATTAAGAAAAGCTCAGAAAATCATAAACTTTGCAGAATTGTAATAAATTAGCAATATAAATTACAGGTCTGTGTATAAATTTGTAGTGAAAAAAAAAAGTTGAACAAAGTGGGATTTAACCCACGACCTTTGACCTGCAGACCCGCGTCATTACCAATTACGCCAGCCTGGAACGGGGGCTGGCGGCTGGAAAAAAAGATTGATGAGCAGTCAGAAATAGATGGCGGTGAGGGGCTTAAATCGCCGTTTTTTGTAGTTACAAACGTCGTGCAACTCAAAAACTAGGTGGGATAGAAGCACAAGTCTTGTACTGGGCAAATCAGCTGACTTTGGTGAACTTTGACTGCGATTTTCATTGCTCTTTGTAATCTCCGTCATGGAGATATGACGAGAGAAGAAATTTTCATTTTCAGAGTTTGAAAACTGAGAGGAGGACAGATTTCCAACCCTCAAACAGACATAATTTATGGCTCAACAGTAAGATGACAGTAAAAACTGCTCACACCGTGAGTGTCCAGCAGTGCCCGAAGATAAATTGGCAGCATGCAGATGAATCTTACAAAGAAGCTCTGAGTGAGATGTTGAGCTTGTATTTCTACCCCAAGCTGGTAGGGTGTGCTCTTTATTAAACACTTGCTTGTGCCACAATGTGCTTCAAGGGTCAATAAAAGCATAACAGAACTCACTTATGGTACTGCATTCTTCCTATAAAACAATAACTGTCAGTGACTTTGTACCGTAGTATAAACACAGCATTCAAGACAACAGTTAAAAGTAACGTAACCATAAACAATGAAACAAGAACATCTAAACAGCAGCACATGTCCCAAGGCATGATGGGAGAGAACTAGCTGTTCCACCAACACGCCACATTATTTACGAATTATGATTTGGCAGAAACACTGGGACTTGGTATAAGTAGTATGATTTACATGAAATACTTTGACTTAGCAGAAATTCTATAATCTAGCAAAAACCACTTCAGCATAGCAGAAATTCTATGATTGAGCAGAATTACTAGGATTTAGCACAAACACTATGATTTGGCTCAAAAACCTTTATTTTGCAGTTATATTGTGATTTGGCAGAAATACTGTGCTTTGGAACAAATACCAAGATTTGGCAGAAATACTATGAGCAGTAATAATATGACATAGCAGAAATACTGTTATTTTGTGGAATACTATGCTTTGGCACAAATACCATGATTTGGCCAAAATACTATGATTTAGCAGAAATACTATGATTGAGCAGAAGTACTAAGATGTAGTAGAAGTACTTTGATTCAACAGAAATACTATTATGGAGGAGTAATACTTTAACATGGGAGAAATATTGATACAGATACACAAACATACACATACACAGAGCCTAAAGGGAACAGTGGCTGTTAAGAGTCTGGGCTTGGTATATCTAGGTCAGTTAAATTGGCTGCACCTGCTGTAATCAGCCCTTACACACACAGACACAGAGAGAGGTATAAGTTTTCTGCAGTGTATTTCTCACATTCAGGATTCCCTCGAACAAATGGCCATAATTTCCTAACCGTAGGGGCTAGAACGCTCATTCTGACACCGTTTTGTTCAGAAGAGATGGGGGAATCTGCAGGTCTTCATAAATCAGAGATAAAATATAAATTATTAAAGATATATGACTTGCAATACACTGTAACTGAGCAGAGGCAAAGCAAAACTGCCTTGACTTGCCCTCAAACAATGTTTGTAACTCTAAATCTATATGGAGCATCAAAATCATTCTTTCACCGTAAGAGACAGCAGGCTTTGGTGAACAGTCATGGGAATTTTCAGGTCTCTGTGGAAATCCATCAAAAAGATATGATGAGAGAAAAAAGTGCCTCATTTCCAGAGTTTGAAATCTGAAGAAATCTGAGCGAGGGACAAATTTCCTATCCTCAAACAAGTGTAATTCATGGCCAAACGGTAATAGGTGAGGAAAAATTATTGAACTGTGAGCATCAGGGATGTCTGAAGATATATTGGCACAAGCCTCATGTCTCAACTCTGTTTTGTTAAGGAGATATGACGATTTGAAAATGCCTCTCATTAGAGAATTCCAGCGGTGATTTTGAACAACTCTCCATTGACTTTGTATGGAGACTTTTCCGACCTTGTGTTGGTCTGAGGAGATTTGCCAAAATTCTATAAATCCCACAACAATGATAGTGACATTTTCTGAAAGCCAGCAAAAATACCTACGTTTTGATGTATAATTTGTGGGAGTTGAGTGGAAATTGAACGAGTAGCAAGAAGTTGTTCAGATATGAAGAGAAAATTCAGAATGGACGAGTGTACACTCTGAGTTAATTGCATAGCAACCATAACAACGCATGTATTTTCTGAAAAATCACAATTTTGCAACTGAAAACTTAAAAAGGTATAAGATTAAAACGGTAGAAGATCTGAAAAAGCTGAATCAGACAGGAATAGCCCAATAATCTGAGAACATTTTAAAGTTTGAATGGAGTTTCTAGGTGAAAGTATGACAAAGTAGTTAAGTTTCAAAGACAAGCAAGTTTTAGCAGAATTGTGGAAGTTTCCCATTCATTTCAATGGGACAAATTAAAGGAAAAAAGTGTAATATTTTAAAAAGTATACAGTAATAAACACCAAAAGTCATTGCCGGAAAGAGCAGAAAGAGCAGAACAGTATAGAGTTTGAACTGAGAAAATCGGCTGAAAACTGTGGAAGTAGTTAAGTGCCAAAAGTGTACGGAAGCAACTAGAAGAATAACTAGAAAAATTTGCATTTCCTGCGAAAATGCTGTGTGGATGCCTTACGCTGAAGCTGTCTGCTGAAAAGCTGAAAAAGCTGAAAATTGCAAAAAGTTGCATGGTGGTGAAAAAAACATGTCGCTCTGAGCAGGATTCGAACCTGGCCCTGCTGGTCTAAAGGCAGCTGCTCATCTCACTGAGCTAAACTTACTCTCTCAAAAAGAGGAGGAGAGACCAACAATTCTGCTAAAATGAGCAGAAGCTGCTGAGAATTGTGCTGGAAGAGGTGAAAAGGCTGAAAATTTTGCAGAAAAGAGGTAAATCAGCAGAATTTCTGCAGAAAAGAGGCAGAACAAAAGAACAAAAGAGAAAACTGAAAACAGGTTTTGCCATGACCGGGATTTGAACCTGGCCGTTCTCGTCTCAAGGCAGCTGCTCATTCACTGAGCCAAACTCTTCCGCTGAAAAACAAGAGATGGAGAAACTGACAATTTTGCTAATGAGCAGAAGCTGCTGAGAATTGTGCTGAGAAGAAGTGAAAAGGCTGAAAATTTTGCAGAAACAGGTAAATCAGCAGAATTTCTGCAGAAAAGAGGTAAAGAGCAATAAGTTGCGCTGAAAAGAGATGAATCAGCAGAATTTCTGCTCAAAGGTGGCTATTCATTTCCCTGAGCCAAAGTCACTCTTACAAAGAAGGTGGAGAGACGGACAATTCTGCTGAAATGAGCAGAAGCTGATAAGAGGTGAAAAGGCTGAAAATTTTGCAGAAAAGAGGTGAATCAGCAGAATTTCTGCAGAAAAGAGGTAAAGAAGCAGAAACTTGCGCTGAAAAGAGATGAATCAGCAAGTTTCTGCTGAAAAGAGTTTTTTTTCTGAAAACAGCCAAAAAGCTGAATTTGTGCTGAAAAAGGGGTGAAAAAAATGAAAATTTTGCTGAAAAGGGTGAAAGAAGCTAAAGTATACCAAAATCAAAGTATTTGTGCAAAACATAGTATTTCTGCCATATTTGGTATTTGTGCACAAAAAGTTACTACATTACAACATGAATACGGATTAAAGATGAAAGAAACTGGCAACAAATTCCTCCACTACAAACCAGTCTGATACCACTTCTATGCGTGTTCACGTTTACTAAGGCACTACCCAAAAGGCGCCACAAGAGGGCACTCCAACACAAGAGATGACCTATGTACACTGATGCACTTAGTAACAGTCAGAGGTGAAAAGGCTGAAAATTATGCAGAAAAGAGGTGAATCAGCAGAATTTCCTGAGAAAAGAGGCAAAGAAGCAGAACTTGCGCTGAAAAGAGATGAATCAGCAGAGTTTTCTGCTGAAAGAGGTTTTTTTTTTCTGAAACAGCCAAAAAAGCTGGAATTTGTGGAAAAGGGTGAAAAAAATGAAAATTTTGCTGAAAAGGGTGAAGAAGCTAAAGTATACCAAATCAAAGTATTTGTGCCA
>NW_020328278.1:0-19856 GCF_001858045.2 Oreochromis niloticus | reverse complement strand
ATAAAAAGATATACTGTGATTTTGCAGACATAGTATGTTTTGGCACAAATACTACGATTTGCTCAAATACTATGAACTGCAGTAATACTATCATGTGAAGGAATACTATGATGTGGTAGAAATACTATGCTTAGTAGTAATACTATAATATAACAGATATACTGTGATTCTGCAGACATAGTGTTGTTTGCACAAATACTACGACTTTGCTCAAATACTATGAAATTGCAGTAATACTATGATTTGAAGAAACTATGATGGGTAGAATATACTATGCCGTAGTAGTAATACTATAACATAACAGTTATACTGATTTTGCAGACACAGTATGTTTTGGCACAAATACTACGATTTTGCTCAAATACTATGAACTGCAGTAATACTATCATGTTGAAAATACTATGATGTGGTAGAAATACTATGCCTTAGTAGTAATACTATAACATAACAGTTATACTGATTTTGCAGACACAGTATGTTTTTGCACAAATACTACGATTTTGCTCAATACTATGAAACTACAGTAACACTATCATGTTGAAGGAATACTATGATGTGGTAGAAATACTATGCCTTAGTAGTAATACTATAACATAAAAGATATACTGTGATTTTGCAGACATAGTATGTTTTTGCACAAATACTACGACTTTGCTCAAATACTATGAAATTGCAGTAATACTATGAGTTTGAAGGAATACTATGATGTGGTAGAAATACTATGCCTTAGTAGTAATACTATAACATAAAGTTATACTGATTTTGCAGACACAGTATGTTTTGCACAAATACTACGATTTTGCTCAAATACTATGAAACTACAGTAACACTATCATGTTGAAGGAATACTATGATGTGGTAGAAATACTATGCCTTAGTAGTAATACTATAACATAAAAGATATACTGTGATTTTGCAGACATAGTATGTTTTGGCACAAATACTACGATTTTGCTCAAATACTATGAAACTGCAGTAATACTATCATGTTGAAGGAATACTATGATGTGTAGAAATACTATGCCTTAGTAGTAATACTATAATATAACAGATATACTGTGAGTCTGCAGACATAGTATGTTTTGCACAATACTACGACTTTGCTCAAATACTATGAAATTGCAGTAATACTATGATTTTGAAGAATACTTGATGTGGTAGAAATACTATGCCTTAGTAGTAATACTATAACATAAAGATATACTGTGATTTTGCAGACATAGTATGTTTTGGCACAAATACTACGATTTTGCTCAAATACTATGAAACTGCAGTAATACTATCATGTTGAAGGAATACTATGATGTGGTAGAAATACTATGCCTTAGTAGTAATACTATAATATAACAGATATACTGTGATTCTGCAGACATAGTATGTTTTTGCAAATACTACGACTTTGCTCAAATACTATGAAATTGCAGTAACACTATCATGTTGAAGGAATACTATGATTTGGTAGAATACTATGCCTTAGTAGTAATACTATAATATAACAGATATACTGTGATTTTGCAGACATAGTATGTTTTTGCACAAATACTACAATTTGCTCAAATACTATGAAATTGCAGTAATACTATGATTTTGAAGAATACTATGATGTGGTAGAAATACTATGCCTTAGTAGTAATACTATAACATAACAGATATACTGTGATTCTGCAGACATAGTTATGTTTAGCACAAATACTGCGACTTCTGCCATGGAGTGTTAACAAGAATCTGAGGTCCATATTAGAAAAGCTCAGAAAATCATAAACTTTGCAGAATTGTAATAATTAGCAATATAAATTACAGGTCTGTGTATAAATTTGTAGTGAAAAAAAAAAGTTGAACAAAGTGGATTTAACCCACGACCTTGACCTGCAGACCCGCGTCTTACCATTACGCCACCTGGAACGGGGGCTGGCGGCTGGAAAAAAAGATTGATGAGCAGTCAGAAATAGATGGCGGTGAGGGGCTTAAATCGCCGTTTTTTGTAGTTACAAACGTCGTGCAACTCAAAAACTAGGTGGGATAGAAGCACAAGTCTTGTACTGGGCAAATCAGCTGACTTTGGTGAACTTTGACTGCGATTTTCATTGCTCTTTGTATCTCCGTCGTGGAGATATGACGAGAGAAGAAATTTTCATTTTCAGAGTTTGAAAACTGAGAGAGGACAGATTTCCAACCCTCAAACAGACATAATTTATGGCTCAACAGTAAGATGACAGTAAAAACTGCTCACACCGTGAGTGTCAGCAGTGCCCGAAGATAAATTGGCAGCATGCAGATGAATCTTACAAAGAAGCTCTGAGTGAGATGTTGAGCTTGTATTTCTACCCCAAGCTGGTAGGGTGTGCTCTTTATTAAACACTTGCTTGTGCCACAATGTGCTTCAAGGGTCAATAAAAGCATAACAGAACTCACTTATGGTACTGCATTCTTCCTATAAAACAATAACTGTCAGTGACTTTGTACCGTAGTATAAACACAGCATTCAAGACAACAGTTAAAAGTAACGTAACCATAAACAATGAAACAAGAACATCTAAACAGCAGCACATGTCCCAAGGCATGATGGGAGAGAACTAGCTGTTCCACCAACACGCCACATTATTTACGAATTATGATTGGCAGAAACACTGGGACTTGGTATAAGTAGTATGATTTACATGAAATACTTTGACTTAGCAGAAATTCTATAATCTAGCAAAAACCACTTCAGCATAGCAGAAATTCTATGATTGAGCAGAATTACTAGGATTTAGCACAAACACTATGATTTGGCTCAAAAACCTTTATTTTGCAGTTATATTGTGATTTGGCAGAAATACTGTGCTTTGGAACAAATACCAAGATTTGGCAGAAATACTATGAGCAGTAATATATGACATAGCAGAAATACTGTTATTTTGTGGAAATACTATGCTTTGGCACAAATACCATGATTTGGCCAAAATACTATGATTTAGCAGAAATACTATGATTGAGCAGAAGTACTAAGATGTAGTAGAAGTACTTTGATTCAACAGAAATACTATTATGGAGGAGTAATACTTTAACATGGGAGAAATATTGATACAGATACACAAACATACACATACACAGAGCCTAAAGGGAACAGTGGCTGTTAAGAGTCTGGCTTGGTATATCTAGGTCAGTTAAATTGGCTGCACCTGCTAACAGTAATCAGCCCTTACACACACAGACACAGAGAGAGGTATAAGTTTTCTGCAGTGTATTTCTCACATTCAGGATTCCCTCGAACAAATGGCCATAATTTCCTAACCGTAGGGGCTAGAACGTCATTCTGACACCGTTTTGTTCAGAAGAGATGGGGAATCTGCAGGTCTTCATAATCAGAGATAAAATATAAATTATTAAAGATATTGACTTGCAATACACTGTAACTGAGTAGAGCAAAGCAAAACTGCCTTGACTTGCCCTCAAACAACGTTTTGTAACTCTAAATCTATATGGAGCATCAAATCATTCTTTCACCGTAAGAGACAGCAGGCTTTGGTGAACAGTCATGGAATTTTCAGGTCTCTGTGGAAATCCATCAAAAAGATATGACGAGAGAAAAAAGTGCCTCATTTCCAGAGTTTGAAATCTGAAGAAATCTGAGCGAGGACAATTTCCTACCTCAAACAAGTTAATCATGCAAACGGTAATAGGTGAGAAAAAATTCTTGAATTGTGAGCATCAGGATGTCTGAAGATATATGGACAAGCCTCATGTCTAACTTGTTTGTTAAGGAGATATGACGATTGAAATGCCTCTCATTAGAGAATCAGCGGTGATTTTGAACAAACTCTCCATTGACTTTCTATGGAGATTTTCCGACTTGTGTTGGTCTGAGGAGATTTGCCAAAATTCTATAAATCCCACAACAATGATGTGACATTTTCTGAAAGCCAGCAAAAATACCTACGTTTTGATGTATAATTTGTGGAGTTGAGTGGAAATTGAGCGAGTAGCAAGAAGTTGTTCGACATGAAGAGAAAATCGAAATACGAGTGCACACTGAGAATTGCATAGCAACCATAACAACGCATGTATTTTCTGAAAATCACAATTGCAACTGAAAACTTAAAAGGTATAAGATAAAACGGTAGAAGATCTGAAAAAGCTGAATCAACAGGAATAGCCCAATAATCTGAGAACATTTTAAAGTTTGAATGGAGTTCTAGGAAAGTATGACAAGTAGTTAAGTTTCAAAACAAGCAAGTTTTAGCAGAATTGTGGAAGTTTTCCATTCATTTCAATGGGACAAATAAAGAAAAAAGTTAATATTTTAAAAAGTATAACAGTAATAAACACCAAAAGTCATGCCGGAAAGAGCAGAAAGAGCAGAACAGTTAAGATTTGAACGAGAAAATCGGCTGAAAACTGTAAGTAGTTAAGTGCCAAAAATGTACGGAAGCAACTAGAAAATAATAAAGAATAAAGAGAAACAGGAAAACAATTGTGTGGAAGCCTTTAGCATCCACACAATAAAGAGAAACAGGAAAACAATAGTGTGGAGCTAGCATCCACACAACTAGAAAAATTTGCATTTCCTGCGAAAATGCTGTGTGGATGCCTTAACGCTGAAGCTGTCTGCTGAAAAGCTGAAAAAGCTGAAAAGTTGCAAAAAGTTGCATGGTGGTGAAAAAAACATGTCGCCCTGAGCAGGATTCGAACCTGGCCCTGCTGGTCTAAAGGCAGCTGCTCATCTCACTGAGCTAAACTTACTCTCTCAAAAAAAGAGGAGGAGAGACCAACAATTCTGCTAAAATGAGCAGAAGCTGCTGAGAATTGTGCTGGGAAGAGGTGAAAAGGCTGAAAATTTTGCAGAAAAGAGGTAAATCAGCAGAATTTCTGCAGAAAAGAGGCAGAACAAAAGAACAAAAGAGAAAACTGAAAACAGGTTTTGCCATGACCGGGATTTGAACCTGGCCGTTCTCGTCTCAAGGCAGCTGCTCATCTCACTGAGCCAAACTCTTCCTCTGAAAAACAAGAGATGGAGAAACTGACAATTTTGCTAAATGAGCAGAAGCTGCTGAGAATTGTGCTGAGAAGAAGTGAAAAGGCTGAAAATTTTGCAGAAAACAGGTAAATCAGCAGAATTTCTGCAGAAAAGAGGTAAAGAAGCAATAAGTTGCGCTGAAAAGAGATGAATCAGCAGAATTTCTGCTCAAAGGTGGCTATTCATTTCCCTGAGCCAAAGTCACTCTTACAAAGAAGAGGTGGAGAGACGGACAATTCTGCTGAAATGAGCAGAAGCTGATAAGAGGTGAAAAGGCTGAAAATTTTGCAGAAAAGAGGTGAATCAGCAGAATTTCTGCAGAAAAGAGGTAAAGAAGCAGAAACTTGCGCTGAAAAGAGATGAATCAGCAAAGTTTCTGCTGAAAAGAGTTTTTTTTTCTGAAAACAGCCAAAAAAGCTGGAATTTGTGCTGAAAAGGGGTGAAAAAAATGAAAATTTTGCTGAAAAGGGGTGAAGAAGCTAAAGTATACCAAATCAAAGTATTTGTGCCAAAACATAGTATTTCTGCCATATTTTGGTATTTGTGCCACAAAAGTTACTACATTACAACATGAATACGGATTAAAGATGAAAGAAACTGGCAACAAATTCCTCCACTACAAACCAGTCTGATACCACTTCTATGCAGTGTTCACGTTTACTAAGGCACTACCCAAAAGGCGCCACAAGAGGGCACTCCAACACAAGAGATGACCTATGTACACTGATGCACTTAGTAACAGTCAGAGGTGAAAAGGCTGAAAATTATGCAGAAAAGAGGTGAATCAGCAGAATTTCTGCAGAAAAGAGGCAAAGAAGCAGAAACTTGCGCTGAAAAGAGATGAATCAGCAGAGTTTCTGCTGAAAAGAGGTTTTTTTTTCTGAAAACAGCCAAAAAAGCTGGAATTTGTGCTGAAAAGGGGTGAAAAAAATGAAAATTTGCTGAAAAGGGGTGAAGAAGCTAAAGTATACCAAATCAAAGTATTTGTGCCAAAACATAGTGTTTCTGCCATATTGTGGTACTACTACATTACAACATGAATACGGATTAAAGATGGAAGAAACTGGCAACAAATTCCTCCACTACAAACCAGTCTGATACCACTTCTTTGCAGTGTTCACGTTTACTAAGGCACTACCCAAAAGGCGTCACAAGAGGGCACTCCAACACAAGAGATGACCTATGTACACTGATGCACTTAGTAACAGTCAGCCTCCTACTTAGCCACTACGTAATACAGCGATATTACAGTGTACAAATTCACATAAATATGATTTGGCAGAAATACTCAACTTTGGCACAAATACTATAATTGAGTACAAGTACTCTAAAATAACAGAAATACTATGATTTAGCAGAAATACAATGTTTTTGCAGAAACACTGTCATTTCACTCAAATACTATGAGATAGCAGTAATACTATGATTTGGCAGAAATGCTATGTTTTAGTACAAATACTATGACAAAAGCAGAAATACTATGACTTAGAAGTAATACTATCACAAAAGGGATTCCTCAAAATACTATGAAATTGCAGTAATTCTGTGATTTGGCAGAAATACGGTACTTCATACAAATACAATGCTTTGGTACAAATACTAAATTTTGGTTTGAATACTATGATTTGCAACAAATACTATGATTTGGCACGAGTAGTATGATTTAGTACAAATACTACGAATTGGCAGAAATACTGTGACTTAGTAGTAATACTATAACATAACAGATATACTGTTATGTTGCAGACAGTCTATGTTTCGAACCTGGCCCTCCTGGGCTCAAGGCGGCTACTCATCTCACTGTGCCAAACTGACTCTCACAAGGAAGGAGATGGAGAGACTGACAATTATGGTGAAATGAGCAGAAGCTGCTGAGAATTGTGCTCATAAGAGGTAAAAGGGCTGAAAATTTTGCAGAAAAGAGGTGAATGAGCAGAATTTCTGCTGAAAAGAGGCAGAACAACCTGGTTCTGCTCAAATTCACCAATCAGAGGTACTGCTTCTGTCTGCTTCATCAGGCTGTTTACTTGTATGTATTTCTGCCATGTGGTGTTGACAAGAATCTGAGGTCCATATTAGAAAAGCTGCTAAAATCATAAAAGTTTGCAGAATTGTAATAAATTAGCAATATAAATTACAGGTCTGTGATAGTGTATAAATTTGTAGTGAAAAAAAAAACGTGGACCAAGGTGGGATTGAACCCACGACCTTTGAGCTGCAGAGCCGTGTCATTACTGATTGCGCCACCTGGAAAGGGGGCGGGGGTCTGAAAGACAGATACTTGGGCAGTCAGAAAATAGATCGCGGTGAGAGGCGAAAAACGCCGTTTTTTGGAGTTACAAAACGTCGTGTAACTCAAAAACTAGGAGGGCTAGCAGCATAATTCTTGTACTGGGTGAATCAGCGGACTTTGGTGTATTTTGACTGCGATTTTCATAGCTTGTTCTACCTCCGTCGCGGAGATATGACGAGAGAAGAAACGGCTTCATTTCCAGAGTTTGAAGACTGAGAGAAGGACAGATTTCCACCCCTCAAACAAACGTAATTCATTGCTCAACGGTAAGATAATTGTAAAAACTGCTTCCACTGTGAGTGTCAGCAGTGTCTGAAGATATATTGGCACAAGCCTCATGTCCTAACTTTGCTTTGTTAAAGAGATATGGCGATTTTAAAATGCCTCCCGTTACAGAATTTCAGCTCTGAATTACAAAACCTCCCCATAGACTTTGAATGGGGAGTATTGAGACCTTGTGTCACTCCGAGGCAAATTGCGAAAAAACGGTAAATCTCACAATAAAGATAGTGACATTGTCTGAAAGCCAGCAAAAATACCTACGTTTTGATGTATAATTTGTGGGGATTGAGTGGAAATTGAGTGAGTAGCAAGAAGTTGTTTAGACATGAAGAGAAAATTCAGAACGGACCAGCACTCACTCTGACTTAATTGCATAGCAACCATAGCAACGCATGTATTTTCTGAAAAATCACAATTTTGCAACTGAAAACTTAAAGAGAGATAAGATTAAAACGGTAGAAGATCTGAAAAAGCTGAATCAGACAGGAATAGCCCAATAATCTGAGAACATTTTAAAGTTTGAATGGAGTTTCTAGGTGAAAGCATGAGGACGTAGTTAAGTTTCAAAGACAAGCAAGTTTTAGCAGAATTGTGGAAGTTTCCCATTCATTTCAATGGGACAAATTAAAGGAAAAAAGTGTAATATTTTAAAAAGTATAACAGTAATAAACACCAAAAGTCATTGCCGGAAAGAGCAGAAAGAGCAGAACAGTATAGAGTTTGAACTGAGAAAATCGGCAGAAAACTGTGGAAGTAGTTAAGTGCCAAAAAGTGTACGGAAGCAACTAGAAGAATAACTAGAAAAATTTGCATTTCCTGCGAAAATGCTGTGTGGATGCCTTAACGCTGAAGCTGTCTGCTGAAAAGCTGAAAAAGATGAAAAGTTGCAAAAAGTTGTATGGTGGTGAAAAAAAAAAAAAACTGCCCTGAGCTGGATTCGAACCTGGTCTTCCAGGTCTCAAGGTAGCTACTCATCTCACTGAGCTAAACTCACTCTGACCAAGAAAGGTGGAGAGACGGACAACTCTGCTGAAATGAGCAGAAGCTGCTGAGAATTGTGCTGATAAGAGGAGAAAAGGCTGAAAATTTTGCAGAAAAGAGGTGAATCAGCAGAATTTCTGCTGAAAAGAGGCAAAGAAGCAGAAAGTTGCGCTGAAAGAGAGAATCAGCAGAATTTCTGCTCAAAAGAGTTTCCTGAAACAGCTGAGACTTGTGCTAATAGAGGTGAAAAGGCTGAAAATTTTGCAGAAGAGGTGAATAAGCAGAATTTGGGCTGAAAAGAGGTGAAAATTCTGCTGAAAAGAGTTCAATCAGCAGAATTTCTGCTGAAAAGAGTTCTGCAGAACTCTTTTCAGAATTCTGCTGAAAAGATGGTTTTGCTGAAAATAGCTGAAAAAGCTGGGATTTGTGCTGAAAAGTGGTGAAAAAACTGAAAATTTTGCTGAAAAGGGTGAAAAGCTGAAATTGAGTTAAAAAAGTTTAACTGTTAACTGAAAGAAATGTTGCTGCCAAATTCATTCTGACAAATAATAGGTGGAGAGACTGACAATTTTGCTGAAATGAGCAGAAGCTGCTGACAATTGTGCTGAGAAGAAGTGAAAAGGCTGAAAATTTTGCAGAAAAGAGGTGAATCAGCAGAATTTCTGCAGAAAAGAGGTAAAGAAGCAATAAGTTGTGCTGAAAAGAGATGAATCAGCAGAGTTTCTGCTCAAAAGAGTTTTTTTTTCTGAATACAGCCAAAAAAGCTGGAATTTGTGCTGAAAAGGGGTGAAAAAAATGAAAATTTTGCTGAAAAGGGGTGAAGAAGATGAAGAAGCTAAAGTATACTAAATCAAAGTATTTGTGCCAAAACATAGTGTTTCTGCCATATTGTGGTACTACTACATTACAACATGAATACGGATTAAAGATGAAAGAAACTGGCAACAAATTCCTCCACTACAAACCAGTCTGATACCACTTCTTTGCAGTGTTCACGTTTACTAAGGCACTACCCAAAAGGCGCCACAAGAGGGCACTCCAACACAAGAGATGAGGTGAATGAGCAGAATTTCTGCTGAAAAGAGGCAGAAGGTTCTGTATGTAGAAAAAGAACACTGTTGAACCATGTGTGAAATAAATAAAGAAATGCAATGAAAGAACAACCTGGTTCTGCTCAAATTCACCAATCAGAGGTACTGCCTCAGTCTGCTTCATCAGGCTGTGTACTTGTTTCTGCCATGGAGCGTTAACAAGAATCTGAGGTCCATATTAGAAAAGCTGCTAAAATCATAAAACTTTGCAGAATTGTAATAAATTAGCAATATAAATTACAGGTCTGTGATAGTGTATCAATTTGTAGTGAAAAAAAAAATGTGACCAAGGTGGGATTGAACCCACGACCTTTGAGCTGCAGAGCCGTGTCATTACTGATTGCGCCACCTGGAACGGGGGCGGCGGTCTGAAAGACAGATACTTGGGCAGTCAGAAAATAGATCGCGGTGAGAGGCGAAAAACGCCGTTTTTTGGAGTTACAAAACGTCGTGTAACTCAAAAACTAGGAGGGCTAGCAGCATAATTCTTGTACTGGGTGAATCAGCGGACTTTGGTGTATTTTGACTGCGATTTTCATAGCTCGTTCTACCTCCGTCGCGGAGATATGACGAGAGAAGAAACGGCTTCATTTCCAGAGTTTGAAGACTGAGAGAAGGACAGATTTCCACCCCTCAAACAAACGTAATTCATTGCTCAACGGTAAGATAATTGTAAAAACTGCTTCCACTGTGAGTGTCAGCAGTGTCTGAAGATATATTGGCACAAGCCTCATGTCCTAACTTTGCTTTGTTAAAGAGATATGGCGATTTGAAAATGCCTCTCATTAGAGAATTTCAGCTCTGAATTTCAAAACCTCCCCATAGACTTTGAATGGGGACTTGTCAGACCTTGTGTCACTCCGAGGCAAATTGCGAAAAAACGGTAAATCTCACAATAAAGATAGTGACATTGTCTGAAAGCCAGCAAAAATACCTACGTTTTGATGTATAATTTGTGGGGGTTGAGTGGAAATTGAGCGAGTAGCAAGAAGTTGTTTAGACATGAAGAGAAAATTCAGAACGGACCAGCACTCACTCTGACTTAATTGCATAGCAACCATAGCAACGCATGTATTTTCTGAAAAATCACAATTTTGCAACTGAAAACTTAAAGAGAGATAAGATTAAAACGGTAGAAGATCTGAAAAAGCTGAATCAGACAGGAATAGCCCAATAATCTGAGAACATTTTAAAGTTTGAATGGAGTTTCTAGGTGAAAGCATGAGAACGTAGTTAAGTTTGAAAGACAAGCAAGTTTTAGCAGAATTGTGGAAGTTTCCCATTCATTTCAATGGGACAAATTAAAGGAAAAAAGTGTAATATTTTAAAAAGTATAACAGTAATAAACACCAAAAGTCATAGCTGGAATTAGCAGAAAGGGCAGAACAGTTTAGAGCTTTAACTGAGAAAATCGGCTGAAAACTAGAAGAGTAGTTAGGTGCCGAAAAACGTACGGAAGCAACAGGAATAATAAAGAATAAAGAGAAACAGGAAAACAATAGTGTGGAAGCCCTTTAGGGCATCCACACAACTAGAAAAATTTGCATTTCCTGCGAAAATGCTGTGTGGATGCCTTAACGCTGAAGCTGCCTGCTGAAAAAGCTGAAAAAGTTGAAAACTTGCAAAAAGTTTTATGGCGGTGAAGAAACTGAAAATTCTGCTGAAAACAGGTGAAGAAGCAGAAAATGTTTGCTGAAAAGTGGTGAAAAACCAAAAACTTCTACTGAAAGGGGTAAAGACAGAAAAATTTTGGTGAAAAAAAACATTGCCCTAAGCAGGATTCGAACCTGGCCCTCCAGGTCGTAAGGCAGCAACTCATCTCACTGAGCCAAAGTCATCCTGACAAAGAAGAGGTGGAGAGACTGACAATTCTGCTTAAATGAGCAGAAGCTGCTGAGATTTGTGCTGATAAGAGGAGAAAAGGCTGAAAATTTTGCAGAAAAGAGGTGAATCAGCAGAATTTCTGCTGAAAAGAGGCAAAGAAGCAGAAAGTTGCGCTGAATAGAGATGAATCAGCAGAATTTCTGCTCAAAAGAGTTTTTCCTGAAAACAGCTGAGACTTGTGCTAATAAGAGGTGAAAAGGCTGAAAATTTTGCAGAAGAGGTGAATAAGCAGAATTTGGGCTGAAAAGAGGTGAAAATTCTGCTGAAAAGAGTTCAATCAGCAGAATTTCTGCTGAAAAGAGTTCTGCAGAACTCGCTTCAGAATTCTGCTGAAAATATGTTTTTGCAGAAAATAGCTAAAAAAGCTGGGATTTGTGCTGAAAAGTGGTGAAAAAACTGAAAATTTTGCTGAAAAGGGGTGAAAAAGCTGAAATTGAGTTAAAAAAGTTTAACTGTTAGGTGAAAGAAATGTTGCCATAAGCAGGATGTGAACCCCGGCCTTTCAGTCTGAGAACGGCTGCTCATCTCACTGAGCTAAACCCACTCTGATAAAGAAGAGGTGGAGAGACGGACAACTCTGCTGAAATGAGCAGAAGCTGCTGAGAATTGTGCTGATAAGAGGAGAAAAGGCTGAAAATTTTGCAGAAAAGAGGTGAATCAGCAGAATTTCTGCTGAAAAGAGGTAAAGAAGCAGAAAGTTGCACTGAAAAGACATGAATCAGCAGGATTTTTTGCTCAAAAGTGTTTTTTCTGAAAACTGCTGAGATTTGTGTTAATAAGAGGTGAAAAGGCTGAAAATTTTGCAGAAGAGGTGAATAAGCAGAATTTGGGCTGAAAAGGGGTGAAAATTCTGCTGAAAAGAGTTCAATTAGCAGAATTTCTGCTGAAAAGAGTTCAATCAGCAGAATTTCTGCTGAAAAGAGTTCTGCAGAACTCTTTTCAGAATTCTGCTGAAAAGAGGTTTTTGCTGAAAACAGCTGACAAAGCTGGGATTTGTGCTGAAAAGTGGTGAAAAAACTGAAAATTGTGCTGAAAAGGGGTGAAAAGCTTAAATTTGTGTTGAAAAGAGTTAAAAAAGTTTAACTGTTAACTGAAAGAAATGTTGCCATAAGCGGGATTTGAACCCGGGCCTCCCAGTCTGAGAACGGCTGCTCATCTCACTGAGCTAAAACACAGGTCTTCCCGGCAAAGAAAATCAGTGAGGCCACTGATAATATGGCAGAAATGGGCAAAAAATATTGCAAAAAAAATTCAATATCTCAAAAAGTATAGCAGTTATGAGCACCAAAAGTCATAGCCGGCATTAGCAGAAAGAGCAGAATTTTTTAAAGTTTGAATGGCGAAAATCGGCTGAAAACTGAAGGAGTAGTTAAGTGCCAAAAAGTGTACGGAAGCAACTAGAATAATATAGTGGAATAAAGAATAAAGAGAAACAGGAACTCAATAGTGTGGAAGCCCTTTAGGGCATCCACACAACTAGAAAAATTTGCATTTCCTGCGAAAATGCTGTGTGGATGCCTTAACGCTGAAGTTGCCTGCTGAAAAAGCTGAAAAAGTTAAAAACTTGCAAAAAGTTATATGGCGGTGAAGAAACTGAAAATTCTGCTGAAAACAGGTGAAGAACCAGAAAATGTTTGCTGAAAAGTGGTGAAAAGCCAAAAACTTCTACTGAAAGGGGTAAAGACAGGGAAATTTTTGCTAAAAAAAAAAACATTGACCTAAGCAGGATTCGAACCTGGCCCTCCAGGTCCTAACGCAGCGACTCATCTCACTGAGCCAAAGTCATTCTGACAAAGAAGAGGTGGAGAGACTGACAATTCTGCTTAAATGAGCAGAAGCTGCTGAGAATTGTGGTGATAAGAGGTGAAAAGGCTGAAAATTTTGCAGAAAAGAGGTAAATCAGCAGAATTTCAGCTGAAAAGAGGTAAAGAAGCAAAAAGTTGGGCTGAAAAGAGATGAATCAGCAGAATTTCTGCTCAAAAGAGTTTTTTTCTGAAAAAAGCTGAGATTTGTGCTGATAATAGGGGAAAAGGCTGAAAATTTTGCAGAAGAGGTGAATAAGCAGAATTTGGGCTGAAAAGAGGTGAAAATTCTGCTGAAAAGAGTTCAATCAGCAGAATTTCTGCTGAAAAGAGTTCTGCAGAACTTTTCAGAATTCTGCTGAAAAGAGGTTTTGCTGAAAACAGCTGAAAAAGCTGGGATTTGTGCTGAAAAGTGGTGAAAAAACTGAAAATTGTGCTGAAAAGGGGTGAAAAAGCTTAAATTTGTGTTGAAAAGAGTTAAAAAAGTTTAACTGTTAACTGAAAGAAATGTTGCCATAAGCGGGATTTGAACCCGGGCCTCCCAGTCTGAGAACGGCTGCTCATCTCACTGAGCTAAAACACAGGTCTTCCCGGCAAAGAAAATCAGTGAGGCCACTGATAATATGGCAGAAATGGGCAAAAAATATTGCAAAAAAAATTCAATATCTCAAAAAGTATAGAAGTTATGAGCACCAAAAGTCATAGCCGGCATTAGCAGAAAGAGCAGAATTTTTTAAAGTTTGAATGGCGAAAATCGGCTGAAAACTGAAGGAGTAGTTAAGTGCCAAAAAGTGTACGGAAGCAACTAGAATAATATAGTGGAATAAAGAATAAAGAGAAACAGGAACTCAATAGTGTGGAAGCCCTTTAGGGCATCCACACAATAAAGAATAAAGAGAAACAGGAAAACAATTGTGTGGAAGCCCTTTAGGGCATCCACACAACTAGAAAAATTTGCATTTCCTGAGAAAATGCAGTGTGGATGCCTTGACGTTGAAGCTGTCTGCTGAAAAGCTGAAAAAGATGAAAAGTTGCAAAAAGTTGTTGTGGAGAGACGGACAATTCTGCTGAAATGAGCAGAAGCTGCTGAGAATTGTGCTGATAACAGGTGAAAAGGCTGAAAGTTTTGCAGAAAAGAGGTGGATCAGCAGAATTTCTGCAGAAAAGAGGCAAAGAAGCAGAAACTTGCGCTGAAAAGAGATGAATCTGCAGAGTTTCTGCTGAAAAGAGTTTTTTTTCTGAAAACAGCCAAAAAAGCTGGAATTTGTGCTGAAAAGGGGTGAAAAAAATGAAAATTTTGCTGAAAAGGGGTGAAGAAGCTAAAGTATACCAAATCAAAGTATTTGTGCCAAAACATAGTGTTTCTGCCATATTGTGGTACTACTACATTACAACATGAATACGGATTAAAGATGAAAGAAACTGGCAACAAATTCCTCCACTACAAACCAGTCTGATACCACTTCTTTGCAGTGTTCACGTTACTAAGGCACTACCCAAAAGGTGCCACAAGAGGGCACTCCAACACAAGAGATGACCTATGTACACTGATGCACTTAGTAACAGTCAGCCTCCTTGAATTGGCAGAAATAATGTGATTTAGTAGTAATACTATAACATAACAGATATACTGTGATGTTGCAGAAATAGTATGTTTTTGCACTACTCATTTGTAGTGAAAAAAAATAGCAATATAAATTACAGGTCTGTGATAGTGTATAAATTTGTAGTGAAAAAAAAATGTTGACCAAGGTGGGATTGAACCCACGACCTTTGAGCTGCAGAGCCGTGTCATTACTAATTGCGCCACCTGGCAAGAGGGCAGGCGGCTGAAAAACAAAGAGATCAGCAATCAGAAATAGATCGTGGTGAGAGGCGAAAAGCGCCGTTTTTTGGAGTTACAAAACGTCGTGTAACTCAAAAACTAGGAGGGCTATCAGCATCAGCAGTTGCTGAAAACAAGCGAAAAAGCAGAATTATCTGCTAAAAAAGAGGTGTAGACGCGTTTGATGGAGATGGCTTTATGTGTAAGGGTACACTGAAGAGTATCAAGAAAGCAGAGTGCATGCAAGTGGGGATGATGTGTAGCAACTGTCACAGGTAGGACTCGAACCTCTGCCACCGGGTCTCACAGTAGCTTCTCAACCCTCTGAGCCAAATGAGGTCTGCTCACAAAGGGGGCGGGTGCCTAAAACACAGAGACTTGAGCAGTCAGAATTAGATCGCGGTGAGAGGCGTAAAACGCCGATTTTTCGGAGTTACAAAACGTCGTGTAACTCAAAAACTAGGTGGGATAGAAGCACAATTCTTGTACTGGGTAAATCAGCAGACTTTGCTGAACTTTGACTGCGATTTTCATAGCTCTTTGTACCTCCGTCGCGGAGATATGACGAGAGAAGAACCGGCTTCATTTTAAGAGTTTGAAAACAAATGTAATTTATGGCTCAACAGCAAGATGACAGTAAAAACTGCTCCAACCGTGACTGGCAGCACTGTCTGAAGATGAATTGGAACAAGCTTCTCATCTTAACTTTGCTTTATTAAAATTATTATGGCACATACAAGTCTTGCAAATAAGCACACAGGGAAAGCTTGAGCTTGTAATTCCACCCCAAGCTGGTAGGAGAAGCTTTTTATTAAACACTTGCTTGTTTTACAATGTGCTTCAAGGGTCAATAACAGCATAACAGAACTCACTTATGGTACTGCATTCTTCCTTCCTATAAAACAATAACTGTCAGTGACTTTGTACCATAGTATAAACACAACATTCAAGACAACAGTTAAAAGTAACGTAACCATAAACAATGAAACAAGAACATCTAAACAGCAGCACATGTCCTAAGGCATGATGGGAGAGGACTAGCTGTTCCCCCAACACGCCACATTATTTATGATTTATGATTTGGCAGAAACACTGGGACTTGGTATGATTTACATGAAATACTTTGATTTAGCAGAAAAACTATAATCTAGCAGAAAGCACCTCAGCATAGCAGAAATTCTATGAGCAGAATTACTAGGATTTAGCACAAACGCTATGATTTGTCTCAAAAACCTTTATTTTGCAGTTATATTGTGATTTGGCAGAAATACTGTGCTTTGGAGCAAATACCAAAATTTGGCAGAAATACTATGAGCAGTAATAATATAACGTAGCAGAAATACAAATATTTTGTGGAAATACTATGATACTATGAAAAGCTAAAAACGATGAAAAGTTGCAAAAAGTTGTATGGTGGTGAAAAAAAAAATGCCCCACTGAGCAGGATTCGAACCTGGCCCTCCTGGTCTCAAGGTGGCTATTCATTTCCCTGAGCCAAAGTCATTCTTACAAAGAAGAGGTGGAGAGACGGACAATTCTGCTTAAATGAGCAGAAGCTGCTGAGAATTGTGCTGATAAGAGGTCAAAAGGCTGAAAGTTTTGGAGAAAAGAGGTGAATCAGCAGAATTTTTGCAGAAAAGAGGCAAAGAAGCAGAAACTTGCGCTGAAAAGAGATGAATCAGCAGAGTTTCTGCTGAAAAGAGTTTTTTTTTCTGAAAACAGCCAAAAAAGCTGGAATTTGTGCTGAAAAGGGGTGAAAAAAATGAAATTTTGCGGAAAAGGGGTGAAAGTTACTACATTACAACATGAATATGGATTAAAGATGAAAGAAACTGGCAACAAATTCCTCCACTACAAACCAGTCTGATACCACTTCTATGCAGTGTTCACGTTTACTAAGGCACTACCCAAAAGGCGCCACAAGAGGGCACTCCAACACAAGAGATGACCTATGTACACTGATGCACTTAGTAACAGTCAGAGGTGAAAAGGCTGAAAATTTTGCAGAAAAGAGGTGAATCAGCAGAATTTCTGCAGAAAAGAGGCAAAGAAGCAGAAACTTGCGCTGAAAAGAGTTTTGTTTTCTGAAAACAGCCAAAAAAACTGGAATTTGTGCTGAAAAGGGGTGAAAAAAATGAAAATTTTGCTGAAAAGGGGTGAAGAAGCTAAAGTATACCAAATCAAAGTATTTGTGCCAAAACATATTTTTCTGCCATATTGTGGTACTACTACATTACAACATGAATACGGATTAAAGATGAAAGAAACTGGCAACAAATTCCTCCACTACAAACCAGTCTGATACCACTTCTTTGCAGTGTTCACGTTTACTAAGGCACTACCCAAAAGGTGCCACAAGAGGGCACTCCAACACAAGAGATGACCTATGTACACTGATGCACTTAGTAACAGTCAGCCTCCTTGAATTGGCAGAAATAATGTGATTTAGTAGTAATACTATAACATAACAGATATACTGTGATGTTGAAGAAATAGTATGTTTTTGCACTACTCATTTGTAGTGAAAAAAAATAGCAATATAAATTACAGGTCTGTGATAGTGTATAAATTTGTAGTGAAAAAAAAATGTTGACCAAGGTGGGATTGAACCACGACCTTGAGCTGCAGAGCTGTCATTACTAATTGCGCCACCTGGCAAGAGGGCAGGCGGCTGAAAAACAAAGAGATCAGCAATCAGAAATAGATCGTGGTGAGAGGCGAAAAGCGCCGTTTTTTGGAGTTACAAAACGTCGTGTAACTCAAAAACTAGGAGGGCTATCAGCATCAGCAGTTGCTGAAAACAAGCGAAAAAGCAGAATTATCTGCTAAAAAAGAGGTGTAGACGCGTTTGATGGAGATGGCTTTATGTGTAAGGGTACACTGAAGAGTATCAAGAAAGCAGAGTGCATGCAAGTGGGGATGATGTGTAGCAACTGTCACAGGTAGGACTCGAACCTCTGCCACCGGGTCTCACAGTAGCTTCTCAACCCTCTGAGCCAAATGAGGTCTGCTCACAAAGGGGCGGGTGCCTAAACACAGAGACTTGAGCAGTCAGAATTAGATCGCGGTGAGAGGCGTAAAACGCCGATTTTCGGAGTTACAAAACGTCGTGTAACTCAAAACTAGGTGGGATAGAAGCACAATTCTTGTACTGGGTAAATCAGCAGACTTTGCTGAACTTTGACTGCGATTTTCATAGCTCTTGTACCTCCGTCGCGGAGATATGACGAGAGAAGAACCGGCTTCATTTTAAGAGTTTGAAAACAAATGTAATTTATGGCTCAACAGCAAGATGACAGTAAAACTGCTCCAACCGTGACTGGCAGCACTGTCTGAAGATGAATGGAACAAGCTTCTCATCTTAACTTTGCTTTATTAAAATTATTATGGCACATACAAGTCTGCAAATAAGCACACAGGGAAAGCTTGAGCTTGTAATTCCACCCCAAGCTGGTAGGAGAAGCTTTTTATTAAACACTTGCTTGTTTTACAATGTGCTTCAAGGGTCAATAACAGCATAACAGAACTCACTTATGGTACTGCATCTCCTTCCTATAAAACAATAACTGTCAGTGACTTTGTACCATAGTATAAACACAACATTCAAGACAACAGTTAAAAGTAACGTAACCATAAACAATGAAACAGAACATCTAAACAGCAGCACATGTCCTAAGGCATGATGGGAGAGACTAGCTGTTCCCCCAACACGCCACATTATTTATGATTTATGATTTGGCAGAAACACTGGGACTTGGTATGATTTACATGAAATACTTTGATTTAGCAGAAAACTATAATCTAGCAGAAAGCACCTCAGCATAGCAGAAATTCTATGAGCAGAATACTAGGATTTAGCACAAACGCTATGATTTGTCTCAAAAACCTTATTTTGCAGTTATATTGTGATTGGCAGAAATACTGTGCTTTGGAGCAAATACCAAAATTTGGCAGAAATACTATGAGCAGTTAATATAACGTAGCAGAAATACAAAATTTTGTGGAAATACTATGAACTATGAAAAGCTAAAAACGATGAAGTTGCAAAAAGTTGTATGGTGGTGAAAAAAAAAATGCCCACTGAGCAGGATTCGAACCTGGCCTCTGGTCTCAAGGGGCTATTCATTTCCCTGAGCCAAAGTCATTCTTACAAAGAAGAGGTGGAGAGACGGACAATTCTGCTTAAATGAGCAGAAGCTGCTGAGAATGTGCTGATAAGAGGTCAAAAGGCTGAAAGTTTTGGAGAAAAGAGGTGAATCAGCAGAATTTTGCAGAAAAGAGGCAAAGAAGCAGAAACTTGCGCTGAAAAGAGATGAATCAGCAGAGTTTCTGCTGAAAGAGTTTTTTTTTCTGAAAACAGCCAAAAAAGCTGGAATTTGTGCTGAAAAGGGGTGAAAAAAATGAAAATTTTGCGGAAAAGGGTGAAAGTTACTACATTACAACATGAATATGGATTAAAGATGAAAGAAACTGGCAACAAATTCCTCCACTACAAACCTCTGATACCACTTCTATGAGTGTTCACGTTACTAAGGCACTACCAAAAGGCGCCACAAGAGGGCACTCCAACACAAGAGATGACCTATGTACAGATGCACTTAGTAACAGTCAGAGGTGAAAAGGCTGAAATTTTGCGAAAAAGAGGTGATCAGCAGAATTCTGCAGAAAAGAGGCAAAGAAGCAGAAACTTGCGCTGAAAAAG
>NW_020328277.1:0-9336 GCF_001858045.2 Oreochromis niloticus | reverse complement strand
ATTGTGGAAGTTTCCCATTCATTCAATGGGACAAATTAAAGGAAAAAGTGTAATATTTAAAAAGTATAACAGTAATAAACACCAAAAGTCATTGCCGGAAAGAGCAGAAAGAGCAGAACAGTATAGAGTTTGAACTGAGAAAATCGCAGAAAACTGTGGAAGTAGTTAAGTGCCAAAAAGTGTACGGAAGCAACTAGAAGAATAACTAGAAAAATTTGCATTTCCTGAGAAAATGCAGTGTGGATGCCTTGACGTTGAAGCTGTCTGCTGAAAAGCTGAAAAAGAAAAGTTGCAAAAAGTTGTTGTGGAGAGACGGACAATTCTGCTGAAATGAGCAGAAGCTGCTGAGAATTGTGCTGATAACAGGTGAAAGGCTGAAAGTTTTGCAGAAAAGAGGTGGATCAGCAGAATTTCTGCAGAAAAGAGGCAAAGAAGCAGAAACTTGCGCTGAAAAGAGATGAATCTGCAGAGTTTCTGCTGAAAAGAGTTTTTTTCTGAAAACAGCCAAAAAAGCTGGAATTTGTGCTGAAAAGGGTGAAAAAAAATGAAAATTTTGCTGAAAAGGGTGAAGAAGCTAAAGTATACCAAATCAAAGTATTTGTGCCAAAACATAGTGTTTCTGCCATATTGTGGTACTACTACATTACAACATGAATACGGATTAAAGAT
The DNA here is from genome assembly GCF_001858045.2 of Oreochromis niloticus. Taxonomy (NCBI): domain Eukaryota; kingdom Metazoa; phylum Chordata; class Actinopteri; order Cichliformes; family Cichlidae; genus Oreochromis; species Oreochromis niloticus. The sequence continues at coordinate 8,667 of NW_020328277.1, read as the reverse complement.
GAAAGAAACTGGCAACAAATTCCTCCACTACAAACCAGTCTGATACCACTTCTTTGCAGTGTTCACGTTTACTAAGGCACTACCCAAAAGGTGCCACAAGAGGGCACTCCAACACAAGAGATGACCTATGTACACTGATGCACTTAGTAACAGTCAGCCTCCTTGAATTGGCAGAAATAATGTGATTTAGTAGTAATACTATAACATAACAGATATACTGTGATGTTGCAGAAATAGTATGTTTTTGCACTACTCATTTGTAGTGAAAAAAAATAGCAATATAAATTACAGGTCTGTGATAGTGTATAAATTTGTAGTGAAAAAAAAATGTTGACCAAGGTGGATTGAACCCACGACCTTTGAGCTGCAGAGCCGTGTCATTACTAATTGCGCCACCTGGCAAGAGGGCAGGCGGCTGAAAAACAAAGAGATCAGCAATCAGAAATAGATTGTGAGAGGCGAAAAGCGCCGTTTTTGGAGTTACAAAACGTCGTGTAACTCAAAAACTAGGAGGGCTATCAGCATCAGCAGTTGCTGAAAACAAGCGAAAAAGCAGAATTATCTGCTAAAAAAGAGGTGTAGACGCGTTTGATGGAGATGGCTTTATGTGTAAGGTACACTGAAGAGTATCAAGAAAGCAGAGTGCATGCAAGTGGGGATGATGTGTAGCAACTGTCACAGGTAGGACTCGAACCTCTGCCACCGGTCTCACAGTAGCTTCTCAACCCTCTGAGCCAAATGAGGTCTGCTCACAAAGGGCGGGTGCCTAAAACACAGAGACTTGAGCAGTCAGAATTAGATCGCGGTGAGAGGCGTAAAACGCCGATTTTTCGGAGTTACAAAACGTCGTGTAACTCAAAAACTAGGTGGGATAGAAGCACAATTCTTGTACTGGGTAAATCAGCAGACTTTGCTGAACTTTGACTGCGATTTTCATAGCTCTTTGACCTCCGTCGCGGAGATATGACGAGAGAAGAACCGGCTTCATTTTAAGAGTTTGAAAACAAATGTAATTTATGGCTCAACAAGATGACAGTAAAAACTGCTCCAACCGTGACTGGCAGCACTGTCTGAAGATGAATTGGAACAAGCTTCTCATCTTAACTTTGCTTTATTAAAATTATTATGGCACATACAAGTCTTGCAAATAAGCACACAGGAAAGCTTGAGCTTGTAATTCCACCCCAAGCTGGTAGGAGAAGCTTTTTATTAAACACTTGCTTGTTTTACAATGTGCTTCAAGGGTCAATAACAGCATAACAGAACTCACTTATGGTACTGCATTCTTCCTTCCTATAAAACAATAACTGTCAGTGACTTTGTACCATAGTATAAACACAACATTCAAGACAACAGTTAAAAGTAACGTAACCATAAACAATGAAACAAGAACATCTAAACAGCAGCACATGTCCTAAGGCATGATGGGAGAGGACTAGCTGTTCCCCCAACACGCCACATTATTTATGATTTATGATTTGGCAGAAACACTGGGACTTGGTATGATTTACATGAAATACTTTGATTTAGCAGAAAAACTATAATCTAGCAGAAAGCACTCAGCATAGCAGAAATTCTATGAGCAGAATTACTAGGATTTAGCACAAACGCTATGATTTGTCTCAAAAACCTTTATTTTGCAGTTATATTGTGATTTGGCAGAAATACTGTGCTTTGGAGCAAATACCAAAATTTGGCAGAAATACTATGAGCAGTAATAATATAACGTAGCAGAAATACAAATATTTTGTGGAAATACTATGATACTATGAAAAGCTAAAAACGATGAAAAGTTGCAAAAAGTTGTATGGTGGTGAAAAAAAAAATGCCCCACTGAGCAGGATTCGAACCTGGCCTCCTGGTCTCAAGGTGGCTATTCATTTCCCTGAGCCAAAGTCATTCTTACAAAGAAGAGGTGGAGAGACGGACAATTCTGCTTAAATGAGCAGAAGCTGCTGAGAATTGTGCTGATAAGAGGTCAAAAGGCTGAAAGTTTTGGAGAAAAGAGGTGAATCAGCAGAATTTTTGCAGAAAAGAGGCAAAGAAGCAGAAACTTGCGCTGAAAGAGATGAATCAGCAGAGTTTCTGCTGAAAAGAGTTTTTTTTTCTGAAAACAGCCAAAAAAGCTGGAATTTGTGCTGAAAAGGGGGAAAAAAATGAAAATTTTGCGGAAAAGGGGTGAAAGTTACTACATTACAACATGAATATGGATTAAAGATGAAGAAACTGGCAACAAATTCCTCCACTACAAACCAGTCTGATACCACTTCTATGCAGTGTTCACGTTTACTAAGGCACTACCCAAAAGGCGCCACAAGAGGGCACTCCAACACAAGAGATGACCTATGTACACTGATGCACTTAGTAACAGTCAGAGGTGAAAAGGCTGAAAATTTTGCAGAAAAGAGTGAATCAGCAGAATTTCTGCAGAAAGAGGCAAAGAAGCAGAAACTTGCGCTGAAAAGAGTTTTTGTTTTCTGAAACAGCCAAAAAAACTGGAATTTGTGCTGAAAAGGGTGAAAAAATGAAAATTTTGCTGAAAAGGGGTGAAGAAGCTAAAGTATACCAAATCAAAGTATTTGTGCCAAAACATATTTTTTCTGCCATATTGTGGTACTACTACATTACAACATGAATACGGATTAAAGATGAAAGAAACTGGCAACAAATTTCCACACAAACCAGTCTGATACCACTTCTTTGCAGTGTTCACGTTTACTAAGGCACTACCCAAAAGGTGCCACAAGAGGGCACTCCAACACAAGAGATGACCTATGTACACTGATGCACTTAGTAACAGTCAGCCTCCTTGAATTGGCAGAAATAATGTGATTTAGTAGTAATACTATAACATAACAGATATACTGTGATGTTGAGAATAGTATGTTTTGCACTACTCATTTGTAGTGAAAAAAATAGCAATATAAATTACAGGTCTGTGATAGTGTATAAATTTGTAGTGAAAAAAAAATGTTGACCAAGGTGGGATTGAACCCACGACCTTTGAGCTGCAGAGCCGTGTCATTACTAATTGCGCCACCTGGCAAGAGGGCAGGCGGCTGAAAAACAAAGAGATCAGCAATCAGAAATAGATCGTGGTGAGAGGCGAAAAGCGCCGTTTTTTGGAGTTACAAAACGTCGTGTAACTCAAAAACTAGGAGGGCTATCAGCATCAGCAGTTGCTGAAAACAAGCGAAAAAGCAGAATTATCTGCTAAAAAAGAGGTGTAGACGCGTTTGATGGAGATGGCTTTATGTGTAAGGGTACACTGAAGAGTATCAAGAAAGCAGAGTGCATGCAAGTGGGATGATGTGTAGCAACTGTCACAGGTAGGACTCGAACTCTGCCACCGGGTCTCACAGTAGCTTCTCAACCCTCTGAGCCAAATGAGGTCTGCTCACAAAGGGGGCGGGTGCCTAAAACACAGAGACTTGAGCAGTCAGAATTAGATCGCGGTGAGAGGCGTAAAACGCCGATTTTTCGGAGTTACAAAACGTCGTGTAACTCAAAACTAGGTGGGATAGAAGCACAATTCTTGTACTGGGTAAATCAGCAGACTTTGCTGAACTTTGACTGCGATTTTCATAGCTCTTTGTACCTCCGTCGCGGAGATATGACGAGAGAAGAACCGGCTTCATTTTAAGAGTTTGAAAACAAATGTAATTTATGGCTCAACAGCAAGATGACAGTAAAAACTGCTCCAACCGTGACTGGCAGCACTGTCTGAAGATGAATTGGAACAAGCTTCTCATCTTAACTTTGCTTTATTAAAATTATTATGGCACATACAAGTCTTGCAAATAAGCACACAGGGAAAGCTTGAGCTTGTAATTCCACCCCAAGCTGGTAGGAGAAGCTTTTTATTAAACACTTGCTTGTTTTACAATGTGCTTCAAGGGTCAATAACAGCATAACAGAACTCACTTATGGTACTGCATTCTTCCTTCCTATAAAACAATAACTGTCAGTGACTTTGTACCATAGTATAAACACAACATTCAAGACAACAGTTAAAAGTAACGTAACCATAAACAATGAAACAAGAACATCTAAACAGCAGCACATGTCCTAAGGCATGATGGGAGAGGACTAGCTGTTCCCCAACACGCCACATTATTTATGATTTATGATTTGGCAGAAACACTGGACTTGGTATGATTTACATGAAATACTTTGATTTAGCAGAAAACTATAATCTAGCAGAAAGCACCTCAGCATAGCAGAAATTCTATGAGCAGAATTACTAGGATTTAGCACAAACGCTATGATTTGTCTCAAAAACCTTTATTTTGCAGTTATATTGTGATTTGGCAGAAATACTGTGCTTTGGAGCAAATACCAAAATTTGGCAGAAATACTATGAGCAGTAATAATATAACGTAGCAGAAATACAAATATTTTGTGGAAATACTATGATACTATGAAAAGCTAAAAACGATGAAAAGTTGCAAAAAGTTGTATGGTGGTGAAAAAAAAATGCCCCACTGAGCAGGATTCGAACCTGGCCCTCCTGGTCTCAAGGTGGCTATTCATTTCCCTGAGCCAAAGTCATTCTTACAAAGAAGAGGTGGAGAGACGGACAATTCTGCTTAAATGAGCAGAAGCTGCTGAGAATTGTGCTGATAAGAGGTCAAAAGGCTGAAAGTTTTGGAGAAAAGAGGTGAATCAGCAGAATTTTTGCAGAAAAGAGGCAAAGAAGCAGAAACTTGCGCTGAAAGAGATGAATCAGCAGAGTTTCTGCTGAAAAGAGTTTTTTTTTCTGAAAACAGCCAAAAAAGCTGGAATTTGTGCTGAAAAGGGGTGAAAAAATGAAAATTTTGCGGAAAAGGGGTGAAAGTTACTACATTACAACATGAATATGGATTAAAGATGAAAGAAACTGGCAACAAATTCCTCCACTACAAACCAGTCTGATACCACTTCTATGCAGTGTTCACGTTTACTAAGGCACTACCCAAAAGGCGCCACAAGAGGGCACTCCAACACAAGAGATGACCTATGTACACTGATGCACTTAGTAACAGTCAGAGGTGAAAAGGCTGAAAATTTTGCAGAAAAGAGGTGAATCAGCAGAATTTCTGCAGAAAAGAGGCAAAGAAGCAGAAACTTGCGCTGAAAAGAGTTTTTGTTTTCTGAAAACAGCCAAAAAAACTGGAATTGTGCTGAAAAGGGGTGAAAAAAATGAAAATTTTGCTGAAAAGGGGTGAAGAAGCTAAAGTATACCAAATCAAAGTATTTGTGCCAAAACATATTTTTTCTGCCATATTGTGGTACTACTACATTACAACATGAATACGGATTAAAGATGAAAGAAACTGGCAACAAATTCCTCCACTACAAACCAGTCTGATACCACTTCTTTGCAGTGTTCACGTTTACTAAGGCACTACCCAAAAGGCGCCACAAGAGGGCACTCCAACACAAGAGATGACCTATGTACACTGATGCACTTAGTAACAGTCAGCCTCCTTGAATTGGCAGAAATAATGTGATTTAGTAGTAATACTATAACATAACAGATATACTGTGATGTTGCAGACATAGTATGTTTTTGCACTACTCATTTGTAGTGAAAAAAATTAGCAATATAAATTACAGGTCTGTGAAAGTGTATAAATTTGTAGTGAAAAAAAATGTTGACCAAGGTGGGATTGAACCCACGACCATTGAGCTGCAGAGCCGTGTCATTACTGATTGCGCCACCTGGAAAGGGGGCGGGCGGCTGAAAAACAAAGACATCAGCAATCAGAAATAAAAGAGATTTCTGTTGAAAACACCTGAAAAAGCTGGAATTTGTGCTGAAAAGGGTGAAAAAAATGAAAATTTTGCTGAAAAGGGGTGAAGAAGCTAAAGTATACCAAATCAAAGTATTTGTGCCAAAACATGGTATTTCTGCCATATTGTGGTATTTGCGCCACAAAAGTTACTACATTAAACATGAATACGGATTAAAGATGAAAGAAACTGGCAACAAATTCCTCCACTACAAACCAGTCTGATACCACTTCTTTGCAGTGTTCACGTTTACTAAGGCACTACCAAAAGGTGCCACAAGAGGGCACTCCAACACAAGAGATGACCTATGTACACTGATGCACTTAGTAACAGTCAGCCTCCTACTTAGCCACTACGTAATACAGCGATATTACAGTGTACAAATTCACATAAATTTGCAGGGGAACAAACAAAGCAGGAACAAGCCCAAAACAATCAAATAACTGTGCTGCCATAGCTATCGCTAACTAGCACATACGCTAAAGGTAACTAAAACCAATACACACAAGTAGCAGGGTAAACATCTTAAGCATGGAACATTAACTCACGTTTATGTGACACACACATCCCCAACAAATACAGGATGGGCTATTTGCTCCCCTTCCCAGCAGCTCTCTCCTCAATCGTTAGCCCAGGAACGAAGGAAGACCATCTAGCTCAGAAGTCCCATGAATTCCCTCACTGCTCAGAGGCTGCTGGGTAATGTAGCTCACAATAACACAGGTTTTTCTACAAGCACAAATACTATAACATAGCAGAAATACTGTGATTTTGTTGAAATACTATGCTTTAGGACAAATAGTATGATTTGGCAGAAATACTATGTTTAGGACATATACTATGATTTGGATCAAATACTATGATATAGCAGCAATACTATGTTTTGGTACAAATGCTGCGTTTAGGCACAAATATTATGATTTGGCAGACACTATGATTTAGCAGAGATAATATGATTTGGCAGAAATACTACACTTTGGCACAAATACTATAATTGAGTGCAAGTACTTTAAGATAACAGAAATACTATGATTTAGCAGAAATACAATGTTTTTGCAGAAACACTGTAATTTCACTCAAACACTATGAAATAGCAGTAAAACTATGATTTGGCAGAAATACTATGTTTCAGTACAAATACTATGACAAAGCAGAAATACTACGACTTAGAAGTAATACTATAACAAAAGGGATTCCTCAAAATACTATGAAATTGCAGTAATTCTCTGATTTGGCAGAAATACTGTACTTCGTACAAATACAATGCTTTGGTACAAATACTATATTTTGATTTCAATACTATGATTTGGCACAAGTAGTATGATTTAGTACGAATACTACGAATTGGCAGAAATACTGTGACTTAGTAGTAATAGTATAACATAGCAGATATAATGTGATTTTGCAGACATAGTATGTTTTTCACAAATAGTACGATTTCGCTCAAATACTATGGAATTGCAGTAATACTATGATTTGGAATACTATGATTGGTAGTAATACTATAACATAACAGATATACTATGATTTTGCAGAAATTCTATGTTTTTGCACAAATACTACAACAACTACTACTACAAATACTACAAGAAATACTATGTTTGGGCAGTAATACTATTATTTGCTATAAATACTATTATTTGGCACATATACCATAATCAGCAGATATACTATAACATAACAGAAATTCTATGACTTAGTAGTAACACTAATATAACAGAAATTTTAACTGGCCACAAATAACATGATTTGGCACAAATACCATGATTTGGCAAAAAGATACCATGATTTGGCACAAATACGATCATATTGCAGAAATACTATGATTGGGTACAAATACTATGATTTGGCACAAGTACTATGAATAAGTACAAATACTATGATTTGGCAGAAATACTATGATTTAGCAGAAATACTATGTTTTAACATAAATAATATCTTTTCACAGAAATTTCTGCTAAAAGGTACTATTTCTGCTTTTTGGCAGAAATACTGTAATTTTGCATAAATACTATGATTTGGGATAAATACTATGATTTGGCAGATATACTATATTCAGCACATAAACTATAACATAACAGACATTCCTGCACTTAGTAGTAATCTCATAACATAAAATAAATATTATGGTTCTGCCCCAAACCATGATTTGGCACAAATACCATGATTTTCAAAAAATACTATGATTTAGCAGAATACTATGATTGAGCAGAAGTACTAAGATGTAGTAGAAGTACTTTGATGTAGCACAAATACTATATGGAGGAGTAATACTTTAACATGGGAGAAATATTGATATACACACACACATACACAGAGAGCAAAGTGTGCAGAGGCTGTTGAGAGTCTGGGTTTGGTATATCTAAGTCAGCTAAATTGGCTGCACCTGCTGTAATCAGCACTTACACACACAGACACAGAGAGAGGTGTGAGTTTTCTGCAGTATATTTCTCACATTCAGGATTCCCTCGAACAAATGGCCATAATTTCCTAACCGTAGGGGCTAGAATGCTCATTCTGACACCGATTTGTTCAGAAGAGATGGGGGAATCTGCAGGTCTTCATAAATCAGAGATAAAATATAAATTATTAAAGATATATGACTTGTAATACACTGTAACTGAGTAGAGGCAAAGCAAAACTGCCTTGATTGCCCTCAAACAATGTTTTGTAACTCTAAATCTATATGGAGCATCAAATCATTCTTTCACCGTAAGAACAGCAGGCTTTGGTGAACAGTCATGGATTTTCAGGTCTCTGTGGAAATCCATCAAAAAGATATGATGAGAGAAAAAAGTGCCTCATTTCCAGAGTTTGAAATCTGAAGAAATCTGAGCGAGGGACAAATTCCTATCCTCAAACAAGTGTATTCATGGCCAAACGGTAATAGGT